>NW_018408738.1:930485-1074170 GCF_002113885.1 Mizuhopecten yessoensis | reverse complement strand
ACATCTCTGTCATGATAGCTGACATTGACATCTCTGTCATGATAGCTGACATTGACATCTCTGTCATGATTGATGACATTGACATCTCTGTCATGATTGATGACATTGACAGCTCTGTCATGATTGATGACATTGCATTTGATGGGGAACCATCGACAAAGCTCACACCAACAACCCAGGACGAGTTGCGCAACATCATCATGACCTCGCAATCGAAGTCCTGTGAGCTTGATCCACTGCCTACAGACCTATTAAAGCAATGTCTTGAGGCACTGCTTCCTTTGATTACCTAAATCATGAACAAACTATTGGCTGAGTCAAAGGTTCCATTATGTTTCAAGAAGGCACATGTCAGACCATTGTTAAAAAAGCCTGGAATGGACAAGGAGGAGTTGAAAAACTACCGCCCAGTTTCAAATCTGCCTTTTCTGTCTAAGATCTTGGAGAAGGTTGTGTCCCGGCGTTTGGAGAATCGTCTCCATGCAAACAGTCTCCATGACAACATGCAATCGGCCTACCGCATGGGACACTCTACTGAGACGGCCCTCCTACGTGTACATAGTGCTATAACTTCTGCATTGGATAACAAGTGCAGAGCGGTGCTTGTCATGCTGGACTTGTCAGCTGCATTTGACGTCATCGACCATGGCATACTATATAAACGTCTGGAATACTCTTATGGAGTGACTGATACCGCACTATGCTGGATACAGTCATACCTGGGTGAACGACGACAGTGTGTTGCCATCGGATCTGCCACCTCACATGACAAAGTACTAGATTTCCGGGTTCCTCAAGGGTCAGTGTTAGGACCACGAAAAACATGTATGTACTCCAAACCGATTGGAGAGATTTGTCGTCGCCATAGCCTTCGCTAGCATTGCTATGCCGATGATACACACATTTACATGGTCATAAAACCACAGGACAGTTGGAATACAGTCTCAGAAAGTCTGGAAGCTTGTCTTACAGATATCAGTATCTGGATGAACGCCAACATGCTTAAACTTAATCAGGAAAAGACGGAACTAATCGTCTTTTCCCCAAAGGGTCAGCAAACAATGGCTCTCCAGCTCAAGGTTTGTGCCGGAACTATTGAGACTGTTCCAGCTGTTAAAAACCGAGGGGTATACTTAGACAGTTCTCTGAACATGGAGAAACAAGTGAACGCTATTGCCAAATCCTGTTACTACCAGATCAGGAACATCGGCTGTATTCGGCAGTTTCTAACTACAGATGCATTCAAGATTTGGTGCATTCACTTGTTACCTCTCGGTTGGATTATGGTAACGCCCTGCTCTGTGGTATATCTGACAAACTAACTAGTCGTCTGCAGAGGGTCCAGAACACTGCAGCACGGCTAGTTACTCGTACTCGAAAGAGAGAGCACATCACACCTGCGCTTTATTCGTTGCACTGGTTACCTGTACGATACAGGTCGCAGTACAAAATTCTGGTATACACATACAAGGCACTGAATGGAACAGCTCCTCAGTACCTACAGGAACTTGTTACCCTGTATCAGCCGTCAAGATCACTGCGGTCGGAGTCAGAATCTTTGTTGTGTGTCCCAAAATCTCGTACTGTGACCTACGGAAACAGATGCTTTGGGAGGGTTTCGGCTACGTTGTGGAATAGCTTACCATCTGCTATTAGGAAGTCGAATACCCTGGCCAAGTTCAAGAGGGACATAAAAACTCACCTCTTCACGTCTGCATTTTAGAATCTTTGCAAAGACGTCATGTAAATACCACCCTTTTATTTGTTCAATTATGTGCACATTGCTTGTTAAATGTATGAAAGTGATTGAAAGCCTTTGTTGTTTGTTTTCACAATTATAACCATTACTATTATCCATATGTTGTAAAGCGCCTTAGAGTAATTTTACAAATTATATAGGGCGCTATATAAATGTTGTATATTATTATTATTATTTATTGAAATAGCTGTCGGTCGTGCTACTGCGGCCAAATTGTTAATCTTAAAGTGAGTGACATTGTCACCATGTGATCTTGACTTGCGAAGAAGTAGACAACCAATCCATCATATTGATAGGAGCAGGTGTACACATACAAACATGTAGTACGTCTCCAATTGTTATCAATATGCCTTGAACATTAGCCATCCAATGTCACGTCTGTTGATGCGGAGTTGTACACCGTTGAGTAACAGCTGATGTTCTTCTATAACGTCATATGTTTGCCTCTTTACAAGTGCTACTGTAACAAAGGTGGATGTCCAAAGAGGCTTTGGCCCCTCAATGCAAGGTAAATGACACCATAATGTCAAATTTGTCCCTGAGACAGGAAAGATTCGTTCCGTCAATTTGTTATCCCGCCTTCAAAAAACAAATCCAAGAGCCCGACTGACAACCACTTTTTTGTTTCCATATCTGAACAAATTTAAATTTCGAAAAGAGTGCAGCGATACTGCATTTCCTGTTGAGTAATATACTTTTCTTTCAAAGTCTTTTCTTATTATTTAAGACTAAATCCGAAAACGATAGTTGTGTGCTAGTAAACCTGTCGAGTCGGCAGTGTAATCAAGGTGGTCAGTGCCTGTTTCAACATAGACATGTATCTGTTATTTGTGTTTAAAAATTGTTTACAATGTACATGTCATCATGAAGCTAGCGTTCAATTATCCGCCTGACCTATATTATCATTGATTCTCTATCGCTTGGACAAATTAGAAAGAAAGGCTATTCCTATTCTCTCCACGCGCGGACATTGCAACGAGTAAAGCTATTATGTACATTCCGTCTCAGTGAACATCTAGGATAGCTGAGGGGTTAGCCATTATTTATAGATATTTCTGTAGCGACAAGTTGTGTGTGGATTCGACTGTTTCCAATAAGATGGTACCCTATTTGACCTGTATCTGTGAGATATCTTATCACAGGTTGTATTGTTAAAGTTATAAAATATTTATGGTTTACTAAACAGTATGCAACTTGCATAATTATTACATTGAATCACATTCGGAATCGTGATGTAAACTCAACTGAAATAAATTGCAATGATGTTTATTAGGTTGACAGAATTATGATATTGTAAAAATTCCAATGGAGAGATTGCGTTGTAATGGATCATGTTATGGGCGATATTCGTGTTATATATCTATCCGAAATGTGAAGGAGATTGTGATAGTTTATATTACATAGAAGGAGATGGTGGTACATGTGTAATATAACTTGTTTATACTATACTGATAATGATAATGATTTTTCATTAAGGACTTTGCAAGTATTTGAAAAAATAATTGCATTTGACCAAAATTAAAAACAAAATATAGAGTGTTATTGCTGTTTGAAAATGCAAATACGGGTTGCAATATTTTAACACGGAAAAATCCATCAGTTAAAATTTATACATGAGACAATTGATGCGAACATCCGACTGTGGTTCGCTTGTCAGCGACTGTTAATTGACAAACAGAATGTACCCCCGCAGCGTTCTCAATCCCATAGCATATTCATATGTGGCGGGTAATGTTGAGTTTGTGTCTCATCCCTTTGTTGGTGACATTACGACGACAACACTGCTATACTGAGTATATTAAGAGTATTTTCGGACCTGTCTTTTTACTCCCCAAGTCATGTTTCATTCCACACTTGTGGACAGACCGCTTTCTGAATAAAGTAACAAAATGAAATGCCCCCCGTTCTACGTCATTCCTCACACTTGGATGACCGTGTTATGCATTCTAAGCTCTACATTTGTAGCAATGACTTAAACAGTCAATAAATATATCATTTCTATATCAATTGAAGGTTGACTTTATTACAAAGATGTACAATGTACATATACATCACCTAATATGAAAAGGCAACGCCTTAAAAGAGCGAAGCTTTTGTTGATCTCTGATATTTACTGCT
Organism: Mizuhopecten yessoensis; assembly: GCF_002113885.1. Lineage (NCBI taxonomy): Eukaryota > Metazoa > Mollusca > Bivalvia > Pectinida > Pectinidae > Mizuhopecten > Mizuhopecten yessoensis. Next base: position 1,070,293 of record NW_018408738.1, on the reverse strand, counting down.
TTAGAATGAGATAATACAGCTTTTTGAATGAGGCAAGATAAAATTTATTTAAATTCGGCTAGTCGAGTGATAACAATAAAACATAAACTCTAATGAGATTAAGACCGACACAACAATAGGGAAGATCGGGGCAAATTCTGCCAATTTTTATTAAAATCCGTTCTGGGAAGTATGGCAGCACGTCCGTTTTTGAACATTATTTATTTTTTACCAGTCGGCATTTGTGTAAGTTCTGCCCCATTGGAATCAGCTTAATTATGACGTTATAAAGCATGCAACGTCAGATGTTACCGCCAACTTTTCGACTTTTTATGTGTTACATTGGCCGAACTTGCCACGGTATCATTGGCTGAAACTGTCCGGGCCCAAATTGATATTTCAATAAATTCTTATTGTACAGCAATATGGTAGTGAGTGTTTGGCTTTGCTTTTATGTCAACGTATATCTTTTGAATCTGTCAGTGTGTTACACGTTTGACCGTATTTTTTTTAGCGAAAGTTCGCATCACTAGAAGCGAAATCATGATTTTCTTTCTCAAAAGTAATTTGTTTATTAATTTTACATTAGGTATTCCTTGCCATTTTTTTTCATGTGAATGCCTAGCCATCTAAACTGCTTAGATCTTTAAAGTTGTAAAAATTAGCTCAAAAACAAAAACAGGGGTGGCCCAACTTTCCCCGGTCTCCCATATGTAGATTTTGTGCATCGTTGATGATTGGTAAAAATGTATACACAATTTAATTTTTGCACCAATGACGCCATTTTCAAAGCTAAAGCATATAGTTGTTTTAGTGCGTAACGTATATGATGGGTCTGTCGGCGCAGTGGTTATCGCGCTAGTCTTCACCAAAATGGCCGGATTCAATCCCGGTTACCTGCCCGACCACGCGGTTTTTCTCCGGATACTCAGGCTTCCTCCCACATTAAGAATTAAATCCTCTGCTTGCTTCCGTGAGGTCACAAAAAGAATGATTCAAATAAGATTGGAAAAAACTGTTTGGTAATTGCTATAGAAAAGGGTGCATATTACATATTTGACCATATGTCTATAAAAATAAATGTATAGATTTGTTAGTTAAAAAATTTAAATTAAAAAAGGGAAAACATTGCAATAATTTGATGTAGAATTGAAATTGTCGTTATATCGATGTTTAGAATTCCTGTTCCATCCTCAAACACCAGATTGAATTTAAAATTTGGTAACTGTCACTGAGGTTAAACATGTAATGATGCCAAATACAATTAAACAGTTTCTGTCTGTAACTGTTATAAGTTATGCGTTGCTGAAAAAGGGCGTTGAATGTTGATTTCGACATCAATGAATTATCCATTGTTTCTTTTATGAGTGGTGATGCATAAATAAATTATGTAAAGACTATAACCGGACTTTCAAAAACGTTAATTATTTCGTTCATATGCTCAATAAATGGAAATCAAAAGCTGATGAAATTTTAGACGATAAAAAATAAATGTACACGTTTACCTATTTGTTTAATGCGGCTCTTTTTGAAAATATCCGATGAAGGCCGATGGAGTGTGGCGTGATTGTGACGTCATCGTATGATAATCTCTTAACGACGTTTCATGCCAGTATCAACATTTATGTGATAGATTTTTTTTTACATAGAATGTATATTAGTTTTTATCTTAATAAACAAGTAATAAAAATGGATATTGTTTTCACGATATGAAGATGTTCATGTATGGGGTGAAACTCAATATTGTCTTTGCTTCAAGGATACGTATCCGGTTTCCCCACTGGAGGACTACTTCCGGACGAAAAAAAATCAAGGGCAAGGTGTAGAAAGGGGAAGCAACTCTGTTTACGCACGCATGTGTTACCATTAAAGAGCTTTGCTCGGGTGCCTTCGGCAAGTGTCATCTTGATAAATGTCAAACCCTGCAGTTGTAGATATTTATGTCACAACTAACAAGTCGTATATGTAGTCTGTCAACAAGACAACCACAGATGTCGATGGGAGATAAAATCGAACATACGGGTCATCGATGTTGCCAGGGAGCAGGGAATCAATAATCCTTTGTTTTCATAAGAAGCTGCCAAAGAAACAAAAACTACACCGGACCTTAGCTTTCCCTTGTGATAACATGCAATGGAATACAGCAGATACATGACTGCATAATGTGCCCAAACCTTCTAAAACTACACATGTTCGACAAATGATGAGGTCACCACTGTGAAACAATGTACATGTATAAACTGATAATAATAAACCTTGTTAGTCCGGATCGACGAGCGGGAGTAGCGCAAGCGTTACTTAAATTAGCAATCCTCTGACATGGCCATTCGTACGCGGTAACACGAGTACATCGAATAAGAGATTTTACAGAGAATAGAAAAGATGTCAAGGTCATGCTTGAAAATATAATCATAATAGTTTTTTGAAACAATATACAACGAACGCGATTGCGACAGATTAATGAAACCAATCCCAAAGAGCAGGCTTTGTGTTGTAATTCAATACGTTTGATGATTGTAAAGCAAAGTATTTGTTTTACAGGTACCCACTTTTGCATCGAAATATCACAAGCTTAAACAGTTAAAAATAATTTAAAAAAAACATAATCAAATTCAATGGAAAATTTTGTCACAAATGTCAGAAAATCAATACATCCGAAAACTTTTAACTATGATTAGATTGGTGACGAAACAACCCAAATGCGTCATCAATACGTTAATTTTATCATCGTTACAGCATTCTCTCCCTTGTTCAGCCATCATCTTGTGTGAAGATTCAATCTAATTAAGCTGACCACCTATAGCCTCCACGTGGGTATTGTAGCCGGGGTCGGGAACACGTAAGTCATACCTTTGTCGACACGATCGATTGAGAGAAGTCATATTCTCTTCTCCACCGTTACGATTACTTGACAATGTTATAACAGCCAGCCGTGATTCAAACTGGAGACACAGTATCAATCATCGCGTACCAAGGCTATAGATTGAGCTGAATAATTTCCCCTGTATCTTCTGATCTTAAAGGTTATTTGATATCGGATATCAATGACGTTCTACTGAGCTAGAGATGCTAACCTATCATTGGATATGTCTTATTGAACAGGAGCAAAGGGCGATGGTTTCAATGACATTCTTTATTCGGGTTCATTATTCTTTCAGCATCTTATTATTGGGTTCAATGATCAAATAATCAATCGATTCGATTTTCTTTATTGGTTATTGGAATTCGATAGGTTTCAATATAAATTGAGAACTAAACGGTCAAGCAAGTAAGGGTCAACCTGTGCATATATGTGCGTCATTTCGCGGTGTTGTCATGGTAAATGACATGAAGAATAATTAATGCAATTGTGACATGTCTGACGGTATGGCTCCAATGTGTTTGCTGCTTAACGTTACTGCTAAATTAAAAGTTATTTGTGACCATAGGGTCTTAAAACGGTCATTTTAAAATGCAACGACAGCGTCCTATGCAACGACCGATAGCGTTTTATCCTAATAGCGTTTGCCAGATGGACATATGTTGCCAGCGCCAAAGGGATGCATCCCCATCAAGGACGAGTAGATGAAGGAGTAAAGATGAATACCAAAACCACTGCGAGTATGTAGCAGATCTCTAGGATGTCCCAAAACTAGGTCACAATATGCTTATACAATATTCAACATATAGTTCCTCACACATTAATATCAACGGTATAATAATAGTGTGTCTACCCTTTATGTGTTATAATAACACTTTAAGTATGATGCCAGACTCTAGTTTCAACAAGTAACGATATTTCATCGTTTTTGTTTTTGTTTTGTATTGAAATATGCAACATAGCAATATGCTTATACTTATTTGGATATGTCTTTACATTGTATCAACTCAAAGGTACACAACGCCGTTTTAAACACGGATTCTCTGTAAATATCAACCATGTCAGATATAGGATGTGGCACGCCTAGTCTCAGAAAAGCTTCAAACTTTGTCAGTTGTCACACTTTTATAAATAAATAAATAAATAAAAACATCTGGTTGCTATGGACTATGGTTGCCATGGCAACGGATTATTTTATTTTTCCCTCCAAAAAAGTTCCTTTCCACTATGAAAAAGGTGAACTTCAGGCATCTATATCCGTTAAAATGTCACTGTCTTGGTTTAAATGCCAATTATATATATCAATATCATTCAAATTGCACACAAAGACTGAATTTAAAATGAATTAAAAAACAAATGTTATCCTTACCTGACCACTCGATACATGGTAGTGTCCAACAGCTGTAAGAAATAAATAAAGCAAACTAATGCATCCATATTGGAATAGGACATTATACTTTCCAATAAGGAGGCATATCCTAGTTGCAATATACGCAATAAAATTTTATGGGAGAATTGTTGCCAAGGGGTGTAACCCTGGAAACAAAAATTGCTAATTTCACATTTGTTTCAGGTTTTTTTTTCAAATAAAATGTTATTGAAAGTTAAAACAAACTCTTTATTTCATCTTAATTTTCTACTTATCAATTTTATATAGGGGAAATACAACGAAATAACAAATACTCTTTAAATTAAAAGGAAGAAAAACTACCAAAAAATATAGAGACAGAATGACTTTGGGCTGACTTACATTCATGTAAAAATAAGAAACTTGTATTTAGGGATTGGTAACCATGGTAACATTTTAATTATATCATACGATCTACACTAATTTCGACATACTACATGCTATTTGCATGGAAATAAATCTGAGAATCTATGAATAACATTTATATCCTTTTTTTTTTTTGTAAATGCAACAAATTTTTCATCAATAGTGCTTTCCACGACAGTAGTCTGTTAAGAGGTTTATTTTATTCTTGAAGTTAGTATAATTTGACATGTAGAATTAAAAGAATTGATGTGCTGTTCACTTAGATTTCTCTGATGCATGTGTAAAATCCCCTTGCAACAATCGTATTCTTCTTATTGTTGTCTATTGTTTTATCTTTATCTTTATCTTTTTCAAAATATTTGTTTTGTTTTCTAGTGGTCTCAAATGTGTAGGTACACTTTCTAATGCAATGTGTTGTATCATACGATTTGAGTGGCAACACACTGCGTAAACTCCACAATCTGCATGCCATAACTACGGGTCTTCTTACAAGGATGTAAGGAGTAGCCATAACTACGGGTCTTCTTACAAGATGTAAGGAGTACCCATAACTACGGGTCTTCTTACAAGGATGTAAGGATTAGCCGTAACTACGGGTCTTCTTACAAGGATGTAAGGAGCAGCCATAACTACGGGTCTTCTTACAAGGATGTAAGGATTAGCCGTAACTACGGGTCTTCTTACAAGGATGAAAGGAGTAGCCGTAACTACGGGTCTTCTTACAAGGATGAAAGGAGTAGCCGTAACTACGGGTCTTCTTACAAGGATGCAAGGAGTAGCCATAGTTACGGGTCTTCTTACAAGGATGAAAGGAGTAGCCATAACTACGGGTCTTCTTAAAAGGATGTAAGGATTAGCCGTAAGTACGGGTCTTCTTACAAGGATGTAAGGAGTACCCGTAACTACGGGTCTTCTTACAAGGATGTAAGGATTAGCCGTAACTACGGGTCTTCTTACAAGGATGCAAGGAGTAGCCATAGTTACGGGTCTTCTTACAAGGATGTAAGGAGGAGCCGTAACTACGGGTCTTCTTACAAGGATGTAAGGAGTAGCCATACCTACGGGTCTTCTTACAAGGATGTAAGGAGTACCCGTAACTACGGGTCTTCTTACAAGGATGTAAGGAGTAGCCATAGTTACGGGTCTTCTTACAAGGATGTAAGGAGTAGCCATAACTACGGGTCTTCTTACAAGGATGTAAGGAGTAGCCATATTTATATATATGATTAATATTTAAATTTTAACATTTGTCATTACAAATTTGAAAAGAAAATATATAATGTATTATTTAATTAAATATGATAAATCACCACCTTAGATAGAAGGGTTAAACACAGGTAAATACTGCCCATACTACTTAGAAACAGACTATAATCCTTCTAACAACATTCTTCCCCCCCCCCCCATGTTATTTTAAAAAGTGGGGGAAACGAGAACAAGCCCTTGACATCCTTGACCACTTGACCACTTTTTTTCTGCTAAGTACCTAATGACCCCCATGTGTGTCTATACCAATGTGATCCTTAACAAGTGGTCTTTCAGACTGCACAAAGTTAGACAGGCTAAGAATTCATTTTAAAAAGTTATACACTGTTTTAAGTAGAAATTTGTCTCAACAGTTGAAAATTTAATCTTTAATTAATAATAATGCCCCCAGACCTACAAATTAAAAGTGATCATAATAATATTTTGGGAAACAGAAGCCTGTTGACTGCTTTTTATCATGATAAAGTCGTTGGAAGTATTCCGTCATCATTGTGTTATAAACAACAATGTTTATATGGTGACCCTATACATATGTTGAATACTGGCTCCTGGCTGAGGGTAGGGGTATGAAAATGACTCCATTTTGTTCAGTTTTTGAAAAATCAATATAAAATTTGGGTTTCAACTTCATCTTTCATATACAATACAAGAAACAAAGTCAAAAATTGAAATTCAAAATATACACCACTTCACAGTCCTCAGACCACAATAACACTTCCGGGTCGTTGTACACGAATGTAGTGCATAAGGACATTTAAGGTGGGTTACTAAATAATATTTCCTGTCTGATCTATGACAGATATGTACATTTCATAGAATTGTTCAACAATATCTATTCTAGTGATTACATTTTATTTGACACAGTTTTCAAGATTGTATAATTATTGGTACTAGGACACAATGAGGGATGAGTAGAGATATCTTTCGATTTTTGATATTTTCCCCTATACTTGCAGGGTAGTGTCATTCAAATAAAATTATCTTTCCTAAATGCAGGTCATGAGGTACTTTCCAGCTCACTGTATGTTCAGTTTGAATAGACCTACAATATGAAATAAGAACGAGACCCTGCGCAAAGTTTTAAAATAATTTGATTTCATTTTTCCTTTGGTAGTAACATATAGTAGAATTAATTGTGGTTGTAAACAAATCTAGAGAGTTCTGTAAAGGGGAGTAACTCTTGCCAAATTCAAGCCCATTTATGCAAAGGGGAGGAACTCTTGCCAAATTCAAGCCAATTTATTGCATGTTCATTACTAGTTTCTGAAAAAAATCTAATTAGCCCAAAAAATGTTTTCATTTATTAGTAATATAAATCAATTTTATATAAAAGTTATTATTTACTTTATACAGGAATGATGCGTTTTTTCATAAATGATGAAGGAAGTTAGTACATAATTGCTTAAAAATATGCCCAAATGATCTGAACTTTAGCAAACATTTTATATAATATATAAGTGACTTAAAGCAGAGAATCCAAAAATTATTTTTTTTCTAAATTTAAACCTCTGTTGCCATGGTAACCAAACAACTTACAGTGTGACATACACATTTTTTTTTTCATATCTTATATCAATGTTTGTTGTCAGACATTTTCAACAAAATTGGTGACCACCCGTGCCCAACTTGGGTTGATGGATACAGAGAATTGGTATTAAGCCTTAATCATCTTTAAAAAGCCAGCAAATGGGGGAAACTCATTAGACCATTGGGAGAAAATTGAGATTATGTGTGCAAATTAGGAGCCCATTCGGTACATCTCGTGATATAATGTGCATGTTGTTAAGCTCCAGTTTCGATAAACAACATGAAGTGAAAAACCGAAATGAAAATAAGAAATGTTTTTAATTCTAAAATATGAAGGAGAGAAATTAGGCTTAATTGTCATTGTAGAATAGAATTAATCAATTAATCCAAATATATTAAGGTAAAGCCTATCTCTAGTTTTAAAATAAATCCACATAATACACAGCTCAGGCTTCCGTGTTATATTTCTTTTAACATATTCTCTAAGTAAAAGCGCAATACGTATACACATATCAGATTAAGAGTGGATGGAGATCAATTTCATTTTTTTACACAATGGAATTGTTTAGCTTATCGGTGTACGTACCATGACACGACGTATAAAACAGTCAAAAAGGTCAACCATTGAAACACGAACACCAATCTTACTGTATAAATATATATTATTCATTAAAATGTAAAATGTATACATTTGTATGTAATCAGATATGCCTCTGGAACAAATTTAAAAATTGTCATCAATAAATGATATACTTTGACAAAAGCCGCACGCTTGAGTTATTACTGAACGTGTTCTAGTGTGTCAATGAAATGAGCAAACTCCACACACAAGCATCCCATCATATTTTGACAAACCAATACAGACATTTTATATTATATATAAAAAGGAAAAAAACAACTACACATTCCTTTCTTCGTTACCACTAGACATGGTTTTCTGTGTTTACACACAACTGCAGAGTGTCCTTTCTGTGTTGACAGACGACTTCAGACTTGTATTCCCTTCTGTACGAACCCATTCAGGGGATGAAAAAGGTGACAAATTAAGTGATACAAGGACTGCTGTGAATTTGCAACGATTCATTAATTAGTTGATTGAAAACTACTCGTCAGTTTGTCACACATGAGGGGTTTCCCTTGCGTTGACAGTGCTACACGTGTGAATCAGCCTGGGGGAGCCGTTAATTGACAATGAATCTGTAGCGAAAGGTATCATGTAATCAACAGATCAGTTTCATCAACAATCTGATATCATTTTGGTCTTGGCGTCTCGACGTGAGACGGACTGTTTTCTGTTCTGTTTTATCATGTGGTAACAGAACCTGTTGAATGCTTTATCAATGTACCCTGGTCTATAATACCTCATTTAACAATTTGAGATAGGTTTTTATTTCTTTAATCCAATTGGATTAACGCGCGTACATTGCGCCAATGCACTAACATGTATATAAAAGTAATTCTTTAAAGCATCTATTGCTTCTAAATTTCAAGGACGGTGATACTATTGTTTCAGCAGTAGCGTAATTGCTATAATGTGTTCCACATGATGTATTATAAGCCTGATTGTGTTTGACACGGAGTACACATACACTACTGCGTCGATGATGTATTAAGGGAGGGTTTGCCAGAGCTAACAAAAAATCCTCCCTAAATGATATGTGTAAGAGAAAATGTTAATAGCACAGAATGCCCAATGCCATGGTTATTGCCAATATTGAACTGACTTGAAAGGGCCTCATACATTCCACTGCTAGCCGGCTCTACGAACGCTTGTATTGGTAGCATACGACAGCAATTGGCAAACTGGATAGAATCTGTTGCTATATGAGATTTGAATTGTCGTTGAAATTACACAAATACACATATTCAGGATGCTTTTTCCACATCGCTCTAATACACGTGGCGTTGTATTGACATGCTGGTTACTCGGTACAAAACCTATTTTCTTTCAGGTTATTAATGATGCGAATGCTTGGCGTTTGAGAGTCACGGGTGATACAATTATCTGGTGTTTATGGTCCACCAGTTATCATTAGTTATTCATCTCACCTTCACCTGTAAATCAATGGTGTTTGCCTCTAGTGTTGAAACGCTGTGCGATACTGAAACGGAATGGGTGATACTGTGTCTTGTCATTTTATTCAAATTTAAGAGGATTGCAGTTCAATTCCAAAGAACATGTCGTGTGATTTGGTGATGAACTCATTTTAAAATCAATGCTCTCAGTTTATTTCAGTTCTAAATGAAGTAGCAAATTTAATCATGTCCCAGAACCAACGTACGCGGCAAAATATATTAATGTTTATGAACATCGTATATTAGTGTACAGACCTTTTCTTTTACTAATTCAAAGAAGAAATATACTTGATAAGGACGATTGAAGTTGGTATCGAATGCACAGAAGCATACACGGACCAGAAATAATGCAGGAACTATTGATGTTATGTCATTGCTACCGGAACAAATGAGACAGAGACATCTACCAAGCACCAGTGAATCGTCGTATCTGGATATTTACATGTGACATTGACATCTATCCGACAACAGATAATCATCGTGTTGGATATTTACACATAACAAAGACATTTACCCAACAACAGAGAATCGTCGTGTTGGATATTTACATGTGACAGAGATATCTACCTTACAACAGAGAAAAGTCGTGTTGGATATTTACATGTGACAAAGACATTTATTTTGCAACAGAGAATCGTCGTGTTGGATATTTACATGTGACAAAGACATTTACCTTACAACAGAGAATCGTCGTGTTGGATATTTACACGTGACAGAGATATCTACCTTACAACAGAGAAAGGTCGTGTTGGATATTTACATGTGACAAAGACATTTATTTTACAACAGAGAATTGTCGTGTTGGATATTTACACGTGACAGAGATATCTACCTTACAACAGAGGATCGTCGTGTTGGATATTTACACGTGACAGAGATATCTACCTTACAACAGATAATCGTCGTATTGGATATTTACATATGACAAAGACATCAACAAAATAGACAGGTAGGTGGTTTATTTGGTATGACTTGAACTCGTAATATGTCGATATGCGCATGTACTATCCAAAATGTATAAAACTGATCCAAAGCTTGAGGAAGGCTTAATGCATCAAATGAAATGATGTGTTCCAAAAATTCAATTCCTGAATTAAATGTAACTGTTCGTTCTGATTGGGACGTTTAAATAGGCATATTATCCGCTGAGAGCCCATTTCTAAAACGTGTAATGGCGGGGACCTTTATACATACATAATGTGTATTGGTGACCTCTATGTATGCAGAGTATATGTTGGGGATCTTTCTCTCCCTATATATATATATATATATATATATACAAAGTTTTTATTTGGGAGCTGCCTACATACAAAGTACATGTATATGAGGGTAACCGATTTTATACAGTGTACATCATATATGATGATTACCTATATCTATCTATCTATCTATCTATCTATATAAGGATATCTATCTTGACCTTCGTCGTATGCTTAGTACTGATTGGGGACGTATTATATACATTGTATATGTTTGGGATATCCCATGATGCATAGCATACATTGCATAATGCGCGATACCTCTCTATCCTCGTGCATACTGCTTATGCACATGTAATACCCAATTTAATTGTTAATTGGGTTTTAATGACAGAGAAGTTTACATTTCTCTTAATTAATAACAGGCTGTTTAATATCAAGATGGGTTGAATAATACAGGTGTATGGGAAAACCGAAATACTAGTTGCGTAATTCAGATTGATGTTACATAATCTATCTAGCATGAAATCAGCACTACTGTCGTAACCGTATCTGGTTTATGTTCGAACGATCACGAATTGTACGCTAGAGACTAACACACTATGCATGGCATTTGCTTCTTTGAATACTATTGGGATGTACATCTCCAATTATTACTACAAAACATGCTGGTGAATGGAGTGTAGCGATGCGTTCTTGTAACTGCATGTACGCTGATTGATATTTATCTGCATTCTGTCAATATTATACAGAACTGAAAGCGACGTTTCCCAGTGGTTCTGACAGGCATACATATTGTATATAACAAGGTCATGATCACAGCAGTGGATCCCTCAACAAGATTAGAATACTGCTCTAGGGAAATAGATATGCTTAAACACATGTCATTTTATAATGTGGTAGCAGTATAAGTGCATTTCTGCGATAAAACTCATACAGGAAGAAAAAATTAGCACATAATATCGATGATATCATTTGCACGTTTTGATATGACAATACCTTTCGGGATTTGACATCAGCGTGTCTGTCTATCGAATACTTGTTTTGATCATTGCTCTTCCTATTAATGCTGAGGTTTTACAAGGTATGGAAGTCATGTTTCTGGAGAATTTGATTCTAATCAACACAAGGGGAATATAAATAGATACACAGAATTGTTTCAACACTGAGTGACAGGATAATAAACTGACCTGTAAAATAACACATTTGTCCCTAACTAAGCAGAACAAAGAATGTAGAGCACTATGAATTATGCCTTTCACTGGGAATGCATACTATAGACATGTATTATTCCGTACGTGTATGCCAACATTCCAGCAGTAATAACGTAAATTTGATAAAGGTATCCAAGCCAAGAACTTACATTATTCATACAAGGACCCATGCCGTCGGAGGAATGTGGCACACATGAGAATGGATTATGTCACTCTGAAAAGGTCCATACAATCACTGGTACCTGCAGCTATTTTCCGTGTCGCTAATAGAAGGTATTGGAAATTAAGTTTTAGAAGAGTAGTCAACTCACGAGACTGACACTGATGGCATTGGTAACTTATTGTTCTGTACAAGCATACTTATGATTTTATTTATCACAGAAAGCTACCGGTACACACTTGTTATCGATATGGTCACGTGTGAGGCAAAAGTAAACGTCATACACCTATATAGCAGACATCCTTATATGGTACACACTAAATTGATATTTAAAATTATAGTACAGGAAAAAGTATCTTCCTTGTTGTTTATTAGTTTAGCTGAGGAAGATAATTCAGCCAATACTATTTCAAAGATTCATGATGCGAAGACATGGCCTCTGTCCTGTGTCGATATTGTTGTGTTCCGGTAACAGCTAAGGTCAAATGTAATAAAGCTAACTCATTTACATACCATCCCTAGTTTGGGAATGGAGTTGTCACTATACTAGTATTTATCCTCCCTAAGTATCAATAGGCTTCTGAAGTGATAAAATTGAACACATACATGAAACTGGGTTCGTAGTCGAACAGTTTATCTACAAAAGTATTTTGAAATTCGATATGATATGCAATATTGTACACTGTGTTGCTTATCTTGCTAAGTATCAAGTTTGTTTAGACGCTTGTTTGTTTACTATTGTCATTGTCTTATTATGGCTGGATCAATAGTAGTACTGAAATCATAGTCATAGTCCGTTTTACATATTCTGGCCTTTACTATGACATAAATAATTAAAGTCTAGAGAGGTTAGTACCCTGATGACGAAACAGAAACTGGATGAAGCAGTTTACACATGTTGTATAAACGTTTCGCTGAACTTGTTGTACCCGTCGCATGCTCCATAGTAGGTAAGGTATTGAGTTCTGGTTCTATCGCAATGTTCCTTCCTCTAGGAAAAATAGAAATTACGGCACTATGATTTCAAATAGACCTGACAATAGGATACAAAGGCGAATAATTTACTAGTGTGTCGTGTATACTGTAAATGGGCCTATGGAACTGTTCCTTAATGCACCATGTACTGTAAGCTGTAGTGGGGGGAAAATGGACATAAAGACATAAAGCTTTTCTTCACTATACCATACTGCAGAAATTATACATGGAATCAAGTAACGAATGCAGTTTTGCGCCTAGTGTAGTCATCTATAAAAGGCAGTACTGCAATGCTGAACCATAAAATACCTTTTTGATCAGCAGTCATTATCGACTGTGTTGTATTTATTATGGAGACCACGAACACTTGAACTAACGTGATATTAAATTAGACGTGTTTGTCTAAATAGAAATGTATATTATTATTATATCTGACGTCAGACATTAACGTAACAAGCTGCGTTTTTATTTATGGTACGCGTTCCAACAGATCTTGCAAAAAGTAAGAACATTAATAAAAAAAATAATGCCTGGAGCCACCGGTTATGATGCTGACGACATTTATATTGAATGCCAATAAAACGATACCTTACATTTACGTAATGGACCGTGAACACATGGTAGCTGCTCGAGTTCGCCATCGTTTGCATTGAAATGTAATTGTCAGTTTACCTTTTGAAGAATAATTTGATATCCATTATACAGAAATGCAAATTATTTGTAATGAGGGACATTAATAGGTCGCTTGGTATTTTCATTAACGTTTGATGAAACAGGTCGTTTGAACTCTTGTATAACCTTATATACAGAATAAATTAACCATTTTCGTTGTAATTTAATGTAACATCTAAAACTACAATGTGCCTTGTGAAGTCGATAATTCAATCAATTATTATCTAATCTTTAAGCATAGTTTGGTATTGATCTTACACTCTTTGAAAAGAAATGTCGGTGAGTGTATCTGATATAGTCGGGAATCCGCACGGCTTCACTTATTATATTTGTGAGTCCCGTTTTCAACCTTTGATACAAATATTGCTACTGTTACCATTGTTGTCTCGATCGTGTGACAGATATGTCGCCCAAGTAAAACGTGTTCTTTATAGGTACTGTTATTTTATAATCCACTGTTATACATCAGCCGATGGCGAAATTAGTCATCGTTGGTCGTATTGACATGCCTATATTGAACCATTGCATATTAGGTGGTGTTTTCTTGTTGTCCGCCGAGGAGAGAAAAGAGAGGCAATATTTAATCTGCAATGTTTACTAATACTTTTCAGATATCTATTTTTTGACAATGGCATAGCTTCAAAAATATTCTATCGTCAATACAACTATATAAGTAAGCCTGAAACACTTTTTAGTGCTAATTCACTGAAATGGCCTGACCTGGACACAGTATCGTGATACTCCGATTGTTACATACTCCTAACATGGACTATTCCATATATGCCCGGTGCTTCCCCATGGGTGAAAACCATCTTGGAAATTAAGGTCGCATATTGTCTTTAATTGTCTTTAAAAATATAAAAGTCAAACCCTTCGATATCCGTTTTTATTAGATTTTACCAGTGCAATATCATGAATTCTCCGTTTGATGAAATCTTTCGTCTTCAATGCAATGAAGATATACGAAATTTTATATCTTCTCAAGTGAAGATTTTATTCTTAGTATTGTCAAATCAGAACGGTACATTCTATTTATTGTATATATCTTGATAAAGCGACGACAAAATAAGTGTCGGTTTTTTACCATTTTTTGCAACATACATTATGGTATTTACATAGCAACACCATTGATATCATATTTGTCTAAAAAATCTTACCAGATAATAGCAGCAACGGCAAAATTGCATTGCGTACCCCATTCAAAATTGCGCTCTGCATTGTTGTCAAGCGTGTTGTCATTAAAACGTGGAGTCATATAGTACGCTACAAACTGCCGCACTTTTCTGATGTAGCAATATTTGCGTGGCGTTACTTTGAAAATTTTAATAAAAGAATTACTGGTTTTCACCCGTTTAAAACAAATTAATAATAACAACCACAAAACAAAACTAGTGCTATGGCGGAGTGTGCTTTTGTAAAGTATCCGCAACTAGATATTAACATGTTATATAAAATTAAAAGAGGGCTATAATTGACACTTTAACCCAGAAGACACTTGTAAGTTTATAAAAAAAAAGTGCATTCTCAAATGAAATCTTTGGAAGAATTGGGATAGGTATGAAACATATTTTGTGTACACAATGTGCTGTATTTTATCTCCCAGACTATGCTGTTAATACCAAATTGTTGACATTTATACATGCAGTTAATTGTCGAATGACAATATGGCAGCATGTGAGGATATTGAGCGTTAACAGGATATTTAGAACGGTCCAATTAACGCTATTAATATTCGAAGTAATAACTCAGCAGCTTTGCTGTATTTTCTTGTTGTCTATTCATTTCGTAGCTCGTTTCCTTGGTGACCTGTTATATTTGTGCGTTGGACACATTAGGGAACACGGAATCGACCTTGACGCTACACGTTTTATATGTACATATATCTACAATCGTATCTGAAGAGTTTGATTTACTATATTACTCTTTTACGTAATATATGATGAAAATGAGTCCATTTCATTTGGCAGATCCCCGTCCTTGTCCTAAATACATAGCGTCGTATGCTACAGACCGATACAAGATTCCCAGTTACATACGACTAGCATTGATTTGTTGTCCCTTTACGACTATGGTGCATGATCTCAATCTACTCATTTCTCTCCTATTGTTCTCTTTCGTCACGTGGACCTTAGGTAAGGCCATTTTGAGACTGCTAGCCGTCGTGATATAGGATGTGATACTTCAGTGTAGAGGCGTTAACTGATGGTCCCATGAGGAGCGGACATCTTCACCGTGTGACACTGATGGCTGTTTTGTAAACGTAAAACACAAACAACCCTATGCATGCACGTTCTCAGTGTGTTAGGCTATTTTTAAGAAACATTGTTGTTGATTTCCTTCGAAACACGCTGCAATTCAACATTCTCAGGACCAGATTATAAGTTCAGAATGATATTTAAATATAGTTAATACACTCGATCAGGTCAACACATATCCTGCAAATGCTTCTACGTATTGATGTTAGCTGGGTTACGTCTTACAACAGTTAGTCATTAGACGGCATTGGCCTGTGGTGATAGGGGTCATGCAATATTAATTACTGCCCCGTGATACACGATTCTATGAACCTCATATGATTGTTAACACCGTGCGTTGACCAATAAAGAAATAACAAAATACCTAGTTACATTAATTGTTTGTGCTCGTTGGATGGTATAATGCAATATTTTAATATCTATACCCGCGCTTCGACAAAGGTTCATAAAGAACTGACGCAATTTCTGATATAAATAGACTCCCCAGGGACAAACATGTAACGTAATTATGTAATCAATGGGGTATATATGCTGGTCTTATGGCGTATTTTGTGATATAGAACATTTGTTGTTCTATTGGTAATGCAATCATGCATCGAGGTCAACATAGCTGTGGCTGGAATTGATTGTGTTATTATATATCGTAATGACTAAGCCGTTTCCTCTTGCGTTCTTTTCTGTTTAGTGGAATGGGATATTACACTATAATCGTAACCTATTCGATTCTCTAGACAAGTCATATATCAATATCCTTACTTATCGCCAAAAGACACGAAAAATATCAAATAGATGCCTCATACCTAAATTTGCACAGGTTCTAGGAAAGAGAAGCCTTGCTGTAAACCATGCGGTGCAGTGTTTCATATGACGTCCCTACCATCCGCACAATGTCATAAGTTTTGCTCTGTTACGGTCCCTGCATCCCTGTGATATGTTATGACGAAATCAATGGCTTTGTTCGCATCACATTGTTGATGATACCAGTAGAATAGTTTAAACCTTCTGATTTGCATCGTACGAATTGCTCTGCGTCGTTACGGTTAAATTGACCGCACTCAAGTCGGTTGTCTGTTTTCAATATTCTGCATTAGGCATTAGAACAGATATCACCCTAGCGTTTTGTCAATTGTTTATACATATAATCAATCAAATGACTAATCTTTTGCTCCAGATTTAATCGAGGCATATTCCCGGGGTACAGAGAACAGCAAAGAGCGTAACACCTGGGATTTCAGGATGGACCCTTATAGAAGCAGATCATCATCTATTTTTGTTTGTCTTCTGTGTTTGAGTCAAATCGATTAACCACATCTGCGGGGAATCGGATTAAGTTATAATAAGTATTTTCAAAATATCAATGGGTCTAAAATCTTCCCTTACAAACGGCGAAGCACGTTATTTGGCTATACCGGCTGTCTTAAACGACGTTAACAGAATCCATTGTAAATCATTGAAAGCCTACAATGTCTATTCTCAGAAACATCACTGACATATCTGTTTAGGGCCGTACCGTATTTGGAATGTAATTTGAAAAAGTAGAAACGATCAGTGAAGTAGATGTGCTATTATGCTTATTTTACTGTTTGCTCAATCACACATATCTCTGAAAATGAGAGACATAATTATTGAGTAAGAAGAGTTTGGGGAGGGGAATTGTTATTGGTTAATGGCTTGGTGGCTTAGGTTATATGAAGATGGCAGCAGAGAGAAAGAGAGTAGGAGAAAGTAGGAGAAGATTGGAGATAGGAAAGAAAGAATAGAGGTCTCAAGTGTTGCCATGAAGCAGCAGATACGCTTCAATGAAAGCAACACCGATAGTACAACTTAATATATAATCGTCTTTTAAAAACAAAATGTACAATACATTTAGGTCGGCGATTGCCTAACCTCTATAGGTAGATATATATATGTATGATCAGTATCAGAACAGATAGGATTTATCTTCGATATTCAACCACGTATTGGACACCATATATCTTTTTAAGTCTCGGTTTCTCAATTGTGACAAGTAACCCGAGATATAAAGCTATGCTGAGAATATCAGACAGAAAAAAATATAGTGTATACGTAGCGCTGCGAACAAGGACGTGTGAAAAAATAGTTATGGAACGGTTGTATTGACTTACATTGTAGCAATTACAGTCATAATCCTGAAGGTCCTGAAATGATATTGTTTTGCAATAGAACACATTTCCCCCTGTGATGGTAGTGGTATAGCAATAAAATGGAATGACATCAGCTAAAAGGGCTTAATGTTTAATATCAACATGGCACCAAGTATCAGTTAGCTCGATGGGAATATTTCAATTATTTGTGTTGTAAAGAAAATGTTAAAACTTCAACTATCCTTATTGTTATTTGTTGCAATTTCTTTGTTTCTGCAGGATTTGTTTTTGGAATCTCATTTAGGGAAGTGCCCTTTGCAAAACTAGCATCCTTAATAGGGAACATTGTTGTATTAATGTTTACCAGAGACTGATACATTAAATGTAATAAAATCGACCAGAATTGTAAACAATTTTCAACATATGATATAACATCGATACATCACCCTTCAATAAACATCAATATAGTGAACTTACTAATTAAATATAATATCGATGTTTCAGGCTGATTAGCTCTTAGAACTGCTATCGGGATAACTTTGAGCTCTACTCTACCTAGTTACTTTACTTGTATGCCTAGTAATACAATTAATGACATCTTGAGGGGTTCCCGAAAGAAATTCGCTTCAGAATTGATTGAGCTTTAAGTATAAACGATATTAACGATAAAACAACTTGGCCAACAAATGTTACCCGAATAGAAGTAGGTTAAGAATTATATGTGTCATGAGCAAATACTTGATAAGTAATGTTAATGTACATAAATCGTGTATAGTATTTTTTCCAAACCTCCACCGGTGTGTCTCCCTTTTAAGCCGGAAAAGATCAGAGGGAGATAGCCTCGTGCAAAATGTCGAGATCTAAGTCAAAACGATAGTATGACGTCACATCATCAATGTATTGACGTCACGTGGCAAACCATGGAAGACAACTGTGGATTTGCTGGAACAGCATGCATACAACGCTTATATTTCATGCAATCACCGCTTGTCGACGGATTAATGAGTGAAACAGGATGGGAGAAAAACAATCATCCCCTACCTTGGGGGAATAAAACCGTCCGGATGATATTCTCGAATGTCTTACCCACAGCAAAGCCTCGGGTTGGAGATTTCATTTGTCGTGCTCCCAGGTTAGGGGAAGATTCTATTAGTCATTTCTATTTCAAAGTAGCCAAAAGTCCAAAGCCTACAAGAGTAATCTCAATTCTAATTAATGATCTTTTTAATGGAAAGTGCTTTGTTCTCAATAAACGTTTTCCATTGTACATGTACTTGCCGTTTGGACCTATCACACGGTGCCACTAACGGTTTCCTTGTCTAAAAGCGTGTTGGGAATGATGTACTCTTTGTCGATCATTTATTGTCCTGTATTCGTTTAATTTTTAACAGAAGTTTTAGTAACTCATTACATAAAACTGTTGATTGGCACATTATTGTCAGCTCTCTAGTGAAATATGGGCAGTCTGGTGCTTGTATTGTTTACCAATTGATGCTCTTTATCATATTACTGATAATGTTCTTTTCAATGAAACGTCTTCTAAGCACGTCGCTAGTAATGTGATCACTTGTCACTGTAACAGCTGTCCGGGATAAAGAGTGGTCATTGTCCCACAGCTTCGTTAGATCTTTATTACACTTTTACCTTTCTTGCTTTAAATGGTGATATCGTGACAGTAAATGTCTGTTATTCTAAAGCGGTAGCTTTGTCTTTTTTATTTGTCTCTATTGTTCGGCTTTGTCTGTTGGTTTGCTCAATTTCAACTTTCTTGTATGTTTGAGCTGTGATATATTTTGTCCATGTGTGTTGACGCTATCAATTATTTCGTCGATACGTGTCAAGGCTATAGTACATTATGTTCCAGTGTTTTGACACGTTTGTATATCAAAGTATTGTACTTTGACGCTGGACGCTGGGTTATTGCAAACTATTACATTTTGACGCTTGACGCTGTGGTTATTATGGTCCTGTGTTTTGATGCTGAGGTGTAATATGTTACTTGGCTTTGACGCTGGGGTGTTATTTGTTACTTGGTTAAGTCACTGAGGTGTATTATGGTCCTGTTTTTTGACGCTGGGATGTATCATGTCCTGTGTTTATACGCTGGGATGTATTATGTCTTGGGTTTTTACGCTAAGATGTATTATATTCCTCTGTTTTGACATTCGGGTGTGTTATGTTCCTCTGTTTTAAAATGATGTGTAACATATTCTTCTTTTTTTGACGCTGATGTGTATTGTGTTCATGTGTTCTGACGCTAAAATGTATTAAGTCCTTGTGTTTCGACGCCCAGGTGAATTGGATTTCTTAAGGTTTTTCACTGAAGTGTTTTATGTTCCTATTTTTTGTTTTTAAGGAGTTGACGCTGTAAATTTATAGTCTTGTCTTACGTTACACGATTATAACATATTCATCCCCTTTCACTTTAGCCTGCTCCTGGTAAAATACTATTTTAACACCGCGTCCTTTAACTTGTATATCTGTTGTTTAAGACAGTATGTTTTAATTTGTCTGTGACACATTACGTCATCATGCCAGCCATTGGAGCGGATCATCCAGGAGTATGAAACCTTGGTTTGTGCCAGACTTGTGAGCGAAGTATCCAGGAGTATGACACCTTGGTTTGTACCAGACCTTTGAGTGGAGTATCCAGGAGTAGGACACATATGTTTGTACCAGACCTGTGAGCGGAGTATCCAGGAGTAGGACACCTTGGTTTGTGGCAGGACTGTGAGCGGAGTATCCAGGAGTATGACACATTGGTTTGTACCAGACCTGTGAGCGGAGTATCCAGGAGTAGGACACCTTGGTTTGTACCAGACCTGTGAGTGGAGTATCCAGGAGTATGACACCTTGGTTTGTACCAGACCTGTGTCATATTTCTGTGTTAGTACCCAAATAGTTTTACCTGGTTATTAGTGTTTTACATTCACTCGAACGATACGGCCATGCTCATTGATGATTCGGTCAGATTTTATTTCGAATTCCATCATTTGAGACTTGAACAACATTGACACATGCATGTGACATCTCTGTCGAATACATAGTTCTTGTAGCTGATTACTTAGAGGTCCTAATTTTGCAAATGCATTGGAGCAGCCGTGTTCGATGTTCCTTAGTTCTCCAGTACAAAAGAGAGAACCGAGGTTGTTATTAATTACATTACTAGTTTATCATATTATGGCAACATTTCATCTCAGATAAACAGGTGAACTGGAAATATGATTCATGAAATATATTACCTGCAATTGAGCGAAAACAGGTCATCAGAGTCGAGGGTTTAAAATTCCAACCGAGACGCAAACCAAATACGTATTGTTATCTATGCATCGACAAGGTCTGTACCTCATAATTTATACAACTCACAAATCGCAATCGCGTGATTTCGTATCAGTGAATGTACTTAATCAATATCAAAGAAGTTCATACCAGTCGTTTTGATGTGAGTGTCATATCTTATTTTTATATATATCAATGTATCTTGCTTTAATTGCGAAATACACATCAGGGCACGATGACAAATGGCGACTTCTGGATAAATGCTCACAGACGTTTGGTACATATTACCGCATGAACAAATTGGCGCCTTTAATTAATTTGTAGATGTCGTCTGTTGTTTTTGGGAAGGCAGAAAACAACAAGATCCAGGTCGATAAGGAAAAAAGGTTAGCAAGCCACAGTGAACAGGCTGTGTATTCATTAGTGATAGACTAGACGTCTATCGATAACATCACTTCCGCTGTGGCGGTTTACTGCTAAAATTGACCTACCTCCGCGAGCGTAGTGATATACAAATTCAATCTAAACGTGAAATTACAAAAGGAACGTATGTTAGTTAAATCGTACAAGCACGTGCATTGTTGCACTTTTCTTTCTTAACTAAATATGATTTTTGCTTTTTTAAACATTATTCTAATGTTATCACTTTCGATTAATTCTTGGCATCAATAACATCATAATTAAAAATGAAATCTTAATTATACACAATAAGTTCATGAATGTTTTAGTGTTCACAGCTTGGGGCAATTCCTACAGCACGTGATCACAGCATCCAACATTCTTCTGAGAATGGAGAAAGTGCTGGTATCCTAGTTTATAATCACCAGTAAACGCGTTCCCTTGATGACTGCTGTAAATCCGTGAAAGCCTACGATGTCTATTCTGAGAAAAATAACTGACATATCTGATCAGATCTGTACCGTATTTGGAATGTGCTCCGTAACAAACACAGGAAAACGTTCTTTGTCTGCAATAAACTAGATGTGATAGTATTCGTATCCGACATAACGCTTATTAAACTTTTGATTAGTTTAGTTTATAATACAACTGCTTCTTCAGGAAATACCATTGTTTCATCGAAGCCTATGTTTTTGTCTAGCTCAATTCCCATTGCTTAATAAGATATGCTAGGTGTGTTTTAGGTTTAAAAGTGTTATTTTAAGTGACAAAATACCTCTGTTAGAACAATGTGTATGTCATTATACAATGGTCGAGCACATTGTCAAATTGGCTCGCCTGACACAATGGATTTCGTCACTTCTCTCAAACAGGTTTGTTGTTGTTACGCTATTTGGTATTAGGGTAATGAACTCGTTTACCAATCTGCATCAATTAACCACTAAAACATATATTTTGTATTGATACAGAACGTTATTGATTAAACAACGAATTGGTGTTTTGGGGATTTCTGATGAGACAATTCACTCCAATATAAGTACGATTTCTCAACTAACTTCTATGGCGACGCCAGACATAAAGGAAGGGAAGATGATGTTTTTCTTAGTCTCCGGGGTTTGGGGAGGGAAAGGGTTTTTCTTTCAAGGAGGGGATCTTCACTATTGAATGTCATTATCACCGGCTAAAGCGATGGTGTCCACTTAATAGCCATTCGATACCCCCGTCGCACTGATATGTCACGTCGTGGACTCAGGCGTATGGCATATCAGGAAGTCACGTGATTTTGAACACGGGCTAATCAAATGTGTCTAGGGACTTATTTATTTTATTGGTTAAGAAGTTAACGACCCTTCAATACAATAAGGTCACCCAGAACCACATAAAAGAAACAGATAAAACCGTAGCGGTAGCATGATGCTAATAGGCACTTGTTAAATCAAGTTGCATTTAAACTTAATTAAAAAATGAAAACACCTAAATATGATGAACCAGACAACCACCGATTCGGCAAATTAGGTACAGGTGACACTTTTGGACAACTGCTTTCCTGGAACTTACAGGATTTACCTATTACGCAGACGATGCCAAAGGGAGAAAGCAAATGACAGACAACAATATAGGCTGTGGGACACTGATGACAATTTATCCCTCAAACAAGCGCGTCTATAATTGTGGGTAGGGCCGTAATTGCTTCCTTTATAGACAATTCCATGTAAAGTTTATTTTTGCCAAGCTATTGTACACAGTAATGTTCATGTTCGTTCTCACCTTGGACAAAGGCAAACGTGCGACATTACAATAAACAAGCGAATGTCGTTATTGTTTTATGTCTAGACCAGATTCCGTTAGTTCACTTCCGATGCTCTTCGTACTCGCTATCTCACCTGATACACGTGTATTTTTACGGACTTGGCGGAATTTTATAAATTAACAGCGGGAGGTCAAACACTGTCTGTAATATAACAGAGAGGGGGGGTCATCACCAATACCTTAACGCAACCATACAAAAGTTACTTTACTATCAATACTATCTGTTTCTGGGTAACAAAACATGAATAACGCATGAAAAACGGTTTATGTCGTTAATATGGCTTTATTTACGTTTCTATTCTTCAACAATCAGCTGGGCTATATCAAGTCGTGGGCTATCTTGTTGACGGCTATATACACAATCCTGTATATCTAGGAATGTCTTTGATGCACGTTCAGGTCCTTTTTAAGTGCTTTAATTGAATCATATCTATTCTGATTACATGTGCGTTATTATTTAGCGAAAATGTCATAAATAGGCTTGCTTGCTGCATCCCATTCCATGATTATGTGGGGCGACTAACACAGAAAGACCTGTCTGCAGGAACGTTTTATTTCTGTCTGTGTGCAGTCATTGTGGACAACACAGGAACATGTCACACGATACATGTATAACAGAAGATACACGTGAGTGGGCGTCGCAGTAATTATATATACTTTAGCATGTCACATGTCCCTGTGGTGGAAATCTGTTCTCCTCACCTATGCGGATACAATATCTTTCTTGTATTCTATCTCTAACAAATAATGCACTGTCTCCTTTTGGACAAAATATATAAACTCTTATGAAATGTATAAAAAGGTGCAACTAGCTTAGGAGGTAGACCAATAAGCTTGACTTTTACAAATTTGATAGATACATGTATATTATTTGCTGTCTTCTATGACTACGGAACAGTGCCTAGGCTCACATCATTCTGACCGGTTATTGAAAACTGGTTCATAATCTTCACATGATAATGACGTCACAGCACGAATCGATTAGATTTACTAATGAATTTAAGTGCACTTTTGAGATTCAATACACATTTCCGAGGAATTCAAAAGAGTAGTGACGGTTAGATTAAGTTAATGTGAAAAGCCATCCCTTACGCAAATGCTAGCTCTTTTTACTGACTGTAGTCGTTGGCTGCTGTAATAATAATAATAGTATACAACATTTATATAGCGCCCTATATAATTTGTAAAATTACTCTTAAGGGCTTTACAACATATGGATAATAGTAATGGTTATAATTGTGAAAACAAAAAAAGGCTTACAATCACCTTTATACATTTAAGCAAGCAATGTGCACATAATTGAACAAATAAAAGGGTGGTATTTACGTATCGTCTTTGCAAAGATTATTAAATGCAGACGTGAAGAGGTGAGTTTTGATGTCCCTCTTGAACTTCGCCAGGGTATTGGACTTTCTAATTGCAGATGGTAAGCTATTCCACAACGTAGCCGAAACCCTCCCAAAGCATCTGTTTCCGTAGGTCACAGTACGGGATTTTGGGACACACAACAAAGATTCTGACACCGACCGCAGTGATCGCGACGGCTGATACAGGGTAACAAGCTCCTGTATGTACTGAGGAGCTGTTCCATTCAGTGCCTTGTATGTGTACACCAGAATTTTGTACTGCGACCTTATCGTACAGGTAACCAGTGCAACGAATAGAGCACAGGTGTGATGTGCTCTCGCTTTCGAGTACGAGTAACTAAACGTGCTGCAGTGTTCAGGACCCTCTGCAGACAACTAGTTAGTTTGTCAGATATACCACAGAGCAGAGCGTTAACATAATACAACCGAGAGGTAACAAAATCCTGCATGTCTCTGCAGTTAAAAACTGCCGAATACAGCCGATGTTTCTGATCTGGTAGTACCAGGATTTGGCAATAGCGTTCACTTGTTTCTCCATGTTCAGTGAACTATCAAAGTATACCCCTAGGTTTTTAACAGCTGGAACAGTCTCAATAGTTCTGGCACCGACCTTGAGCTGGAGAGCCATTGTTTACTGACACTTTGGGGGAAAGACAATTAGTTCCGTCTTTTCCTGATTAAGCTTAAGCATGTTGGCGTTCATCCAAATACTGATATCTGTCAGACAAGCTTCCAGACTTTCTGAGACGATATTCCAACTGTCCTGTGGTTTGATGACCATGTAAATGTGTGTATCATCGGCATAGCAATGATAGCGAAGGCTATTGCGACGACACATACACTATTTTCGTGGTCCTAACACCAACCCTTGAGGAACTCCGAAATCTAGTATTTTGTCTTGTGAGGTGGAAGATCCGATGGCAACACACTGTCGTCGTTCACTCAGGTAAGCAGTCACTCCATAAGAGTATTCCAGCCGTGTATAAAGTATGCCATGGTCGACGACGTCAAATGCTGTCACAGTATCAACTTATTGCTGGCTACATTAACGGAGTTACATATGTATAACGGTCGTTACTAGATAGATGACTGTTTTATTTGATAAATAAACAACAAGACTTTGTAATGTTATGTCTTTATTATAGAAACTTTAATTATATTTATTACAAAAAATATGAAACAAGTTATATGACTTAAACAGTATTAATAACATTTGTTGGTCCGGATGTTAGCGCTCAGGTGTCTTGGTGTGGGAGGACACCGGAGTACCTGGAGAAAACCCATGTTGTCGGGCAAGTGACCTCATACCCTTTCACTTCCAAACGGAGAATCAAACCACGGCCACCTTGGTGAAAGGCAAGTGCGTGTTATCCACTGCGCCACCCGACTACCCATATATCTATGCAATATGAATTCTTTAATTGGATTGAATGATCTTATTAACAACAGAACCAGTCACACCTTCAGACAAAGAAATGTGTGTGTGAATCGTGACCAGTGTTACTCTACTCCTGTAACTTCAGCTTTCAAGCTTAGACGCATCGTTACTAGTTTACTCTTTAGGTGGTGGCACCCTTAACAGGAAGATGTGATGAAGTGGTCCCGTTATATGTTGACAACGATATCGTATGCCGTAACCTCCAGTACTAACTATTAAAAGATATTTACAAGTTGACACATGTTTGGTCTCTCTTGTAGAATATTTTAACATGTATTCCGGGTCTTCTTGTCATAGTGGCCATCTTGTATCCCTAAATATGGATGTGTTTTATAGAATAATAATAAAACAAAAATAGTAAAAGTATATATTATAGATGAATTTATTATTTCTTTGAACAGTTTTAGTCAAATTCTTCGAGGAACGTAAGGGTATACTGTAAAAGACTTATTACAAAGAGTACCATATAATCATTCAAAAGTATACATTTTTTATGTAAGTTAAATGTTTCACATATCTGGATGAATTTGACATTTATTGAAATTAAACATAAACAAAAGCTAAACATGAACAAATTAAGTTAAAAAAATGTCGAACTCGGGACTTTACACTCCCTATCATACACTATTTAGGAATTAATCATACATCTTGCCATGAGCTGTACATATATTGTATGTTACACGATTTGTTTTTGATTTTTTTCTTAGTTTTTGATATAATGGAGCCTGAGAACTAACACTTTTTCCTGATTTTACCCAATGCAGTGCCACCCTTTGAAATAAACAAGTCTCAAAAACGTATGTCAATATCCCCAGAGGGAGAGCTGAGGGTGAAAAGGAGGTGGCGTGAGAAATTGTTCCGGGTGCGAAAACGTGTCACAAAGGTCAATACGTTTTGCACGCTATCTCGTCCGGGTGGGAAATCGTGCAGGTTGAGATATTGTGTTGTACATTTGCGTACGTGCAGCCATTTAGCACGATTTATCGCACGGGTAAGAAATCGAGTCAGGTGTCATATACACGTACATTATATGTAACAGGCTGATAATAATTTGTTTGGTCCAGATGACTTTTTATAACTTGGTAGGTATCCGGGGAATCGTTATAGATTGTTAAGACCCTTAGGGTCGAAACCTGATTTTCAGATTTCTGGTGGATTGATATAAGCATGTTTAACTGTTAGTTCAAAGTATTGTTACGCGTCCTATCCTTTTTTTGTCTATACCAACGCCCAGTACAGTACATGATGCAGTTACGGTAACTATCCAGGCTCCAGACACGATTGCAAATTGTAACTCTACAGAACGTAGGTGGCATTATGATTGGTTCCAACAGCGTAGATCTAACTAACGGTTACTGGGTTAACATTTAACGACGGCCATTAAAGCGGTGACTTTAAGAAAGACGACAAGACCGTGGGTGTCCAGCTGATGCGGCCGGTGATAAGGCCGGAACTATTCAGGATGTCACGACCATACGACCAAATCCGCCTACAGCAGGTCTGATTTCTAACCAACTTCATTACCAATCTATTTCTGCAGAAACGTAATGGTTATTGCTATTATACATGTATGTACAATTTATCGATGTCGAGTCATAAGCAAGGGCCAATAATTCAGAGTATAAGCTTCATTTACTTCCATTTAAACAGACTGGTGATTCAAAATACTAGATGCTGATGACTATGTCATACCGACGCCCCTCTTTGCTTATTTCTTCTGGTTTTACATCTGTTGATGGTGTGATCTCAAGGACCGCTGTATGTACCATCACGTTTAAATGCAATCCTTTTTTACAATGTCACAGTCTGGCTCTATATTGATTGTTCCGAAAGCACACACCGTAGAATGCGGAAACCAAAGTTTTAAAAATCACCAGCATTCCAGCCACGCTTCAGAAATAAGGATGAAGTTAATTGTTTACATCAATTCTTTAAAATCGCTTTTATCTTAAGAATCTAGAGCCAAATCAGGAACATCTCCTATATGAACAAAAGATGCAACACCTTATACGGTATTATAAAGAACGCTGCAGGTTCATATCCTGACAATTCAGATCAAATTTTAAATGTATGAGGTGAAATACCAATTTCCGCCTATTATGATATATTTATTATTACGTTTTTTACATGAATTATGACCTTTCACTTGGTCACTTGATTGTTATGTTTAGCGAAACAGAATATCCTAGGAACCCATCACCGAAAACAAATACATCTCGAGTTTGTGCAATCAAGGCGGTAAACAAACTGTTGCTGTCTTAGGAACCAGAAACGAAGACACAAAAGAACCTTACAATATTTGACAAATTGGAAGGGTAACTGATGTATCCCATTGATTTGTCGGATGAGTCGACATTTTAGAAACCCCTACAGAATCGATTTATATATCTGCTGCCTCACACTGCAACTATTTGGACCACTGCATTGGTTCCTTCCCTGTTACATAATCTGTTTTGCTGATGTCCTGGTTTTCACATCGTTTGTCTGAATCAGATGACCATGGTGACACGCTGCTGTACTGGTAATGGTATTGTAGTGATATGACATTTTAAAGTGAACTATGAACGGTCTATGGACATTTCCTTCATTTGCCAGAAACGATTTCGTTGACCCAAAACCTTAAACATTCACTGAATTCAGTGCCTATTTGACTGCCTCAATCAATCGTGTATCGGGCTAAACCTACATATTTGAACACCGCTTGTATTGTTATGTGTGCCAAAATGGAAGGTATCACAGTCAGGTATATTGCGAATTTAAGAACACTGTCTTTCAATTACTTCAGTTAGCTATTTGAGAAAGCGCTGAATTTGATACAAATAAAAATATTTAATTGTGGTTCATGATAACAATTATTTCCTGAGGTTGTGTTGTCTTTTCGTTATCTGAAATTGATTTTTTCATTTACTGATACTCCTCTTTGTTTACTGATGTCGTCTTTTTGTTTGCTGGTGTCACATTACTGCAGTTGTCTCTTCATTTTCTATTGCTGTGTTTTCATTTACTGCGCTGTCTCCTCATTACCTTATATTGTCTCCTAATTAACTATAATTGCTTTTTTGTACACTGGTTGGTCCATTTACCTACTCGTAGTGTCATTTTATTTACAGGTTAACTGATTTCGCCTCTTCATTCAACGTTGTTTTTTCTCATTTACTAATGTGAACTTTTCGTTTACTGTTGTGTCTTTATCAACAGTTGTTTCGTTTTATTTACTGTTGTTGTGTTTTTTAGGGGTTACATTTTTTTGCTGCTGTCTTCTTTTAACATCGTCTCTTCCTATCGATTTGATGTTTGATCCTGTTCTTGTATGTTGACGCTATGGTACATGCTTTTAAATTTACTTCATTGCACGCGCACTTGGGAAGTAGTGTACAGACACTCTAAACAAATAGTGTTAATTTAAACAGAACACTTTTGCCTGGCCATGGCATATGTCTGTGTCAAAGAAACATAGAACTCGATAGTATTGGAAAGTTTTCCCGGAATTAATTTATTGCTTCATTAGTTCGGATAATAATTCAGTCTATTTAAAAGCTATTATTTTCATCAATTAAATGCGCTACTTTCACTGAACTGCAAGTAAGTGATACGTCTGCAAATGATATTTATACTGCTTTTAAGTAGGCGGATATTGCAGTCTGCCGGGAGTTCCCATAAATCTTATCAAATAATGGAATATAATCACGCGACATGTTATGTTAATACTTTTCATTCATAGAGTCTCGTCAACACTGAAAATATATTTTATTTCTAAAAATTATCACGTAAAAGCTCAGCTGTGTATGCTCCACTTAGTCCGTTTGCTCGTGATGTTGTATTTTGTAAATAAGTAATAATAATGTTTGCTATAACCTTTGGACATTTTAAAGGCTAACTATATTCGAATTATATGTAATAATGTATATGTTAGCATGACTCCTAGTCACTGGTGTGTTGGATTTGTAAATCAATTGATCATGGCATTAACTTTTTTTCTATATTTAATCTATAAAACACAATATCTCATAATCTGAATAACTAACACGTTTATTGATCAACTTGATTTATCACATCGAAAATGACAAGAGTAAAAATGTTACGAATACTAAGTACATTTAATTCCAATAGAATCTTTAAAACAATAAATTTTCCCTATTCGTCAGTGAAATAATACCATAGTACCAGTCATGTCATGTATCACCTCTGTGTCTGTTGTGCTTATTTCTTTCTATCTGTCGTCTTGAATGAATACTTGTTGATAATTTTGAGACCTCTTAACATTTATTAATTTCAACTCAACATTCTCATAGTTCAGTAAAACATATGTTGTCAATGACAAGGTGAATGTAATAAAGGATGTATCAGGATAACATTCTAACCAAGTGAATCAAACATCCACAGATTTTCCCTACTGTTTTAGCCATTAGTTTACTAATCTATTTGGTCATACGAAAATAGCTTATTCGGATATCAAGAGCATATTAAGTCAATAAAACACGGCTTTTTTCTCAAATGTTTGGCGTACAGGCCTTTTTGATAACGTAGCAGGCTACATATGTGTTTGAATACAGTGGCCCATTCGGATGTGAAGCATAAGAGTAATTGACCCCCATCCATTGGCCTGTGACATTGTGCAGGTTTACAATGTTGACCTACAATGATAATGATTTTCGATATAAAGCAATTACGTCTACAATGGAATCTGATCGACAGACCATTCCTCGTCAGTAACCTCACTCTTCAGAGACCATCACTTCTCT
Organism: Mizuhopecten yessoensis; assembly: GCF_002113885.1. Classification (NCBI taxonomy): domain Eukaryota; kingdom Metazoa; phylum Mollusca; class Bivalvia; order Pectinida; family Pectinidae; genus Mizuhopecten; species Mizuhopecten yessoensis. The sequence goes on along the minus strand of NW_018408738.1, from coordinate 1,039,197 downwards.
TCCACACAAAATAGCTTACTGTATATCTATACATTACAGAGAACCCATCCCTGTAAATAAACCATGTCTTAACGACCCCTTGGATGATATCTTGATACAAGTACAGTTGACAGTAATACAAGGTTTGTTTGATATTTGTACTACCCACTGTTCATATTGAATTCAAGACGCTATTTGATTTCGTGCAAAAGTATGCTCAGTGTTTGACCGACATGCACTGAAAAGGCAAAAATTAATAGACGTGTTTACTTCGTTATTGACATTTTATTAGAAAATCAGTCCTTTGACAATTAGCCTTGTCGATGCAAACTAATGCATTTATAAACACGCGTGTCTCGTTGCTAACAACTCTAAACGAATTTCATTGAACGCGATTTGAGAGCTATGCAACACCACATGTGGGGTTAACTAAATGTTACTGTCTATTCAACAGTAAAAAATGAGTTTTATGTCGAATGCGCCCAAGTAATTAAACGTCAGACAAAGGTCTCCTCCAATTCAAGCCCTATGAAGGACAAATATTTACAGGTCTTCATCGGGGCTAAATGGCACTATAGCATGTTTGCAATCATTATTCCCGCTTATCCGAAATTGTTAGATCGCGACAATGTGATTGATAATAATTTAAAGTGCGTGATTTATTTCATTAGTAATCTCGAGAATTAGTCAATAATTTTGTTCCCTATATGGGCAAGCAGCATGTCAATGATGCTGTTTTTGGTAAAAAAAATAAATGGCACGCATTAAAAGTAGATTCGTCATTCTGTCATAATATCACGATATCAATATCTGATTTTGTGCATGAGTTCAATTATTGTCAAATCTATAAGCTATCAGTATGGAGAAATGGATAAGTTTTATAAATACATAAATATTTCTATTGATAAATATCCCCTTTTCTCCCTTTTTCACCTATGATTGAGAGATTGATTAACGGGACCATTTTCAGAATGATCATTGTCGCGATATACAAACCTATAGCGAATTTAAAAGGTACGATATCAGCCAAATGGATGTGGTGTTGTAGTAAATGGTACATGTATATGGTATAGGAGGTACACTGTAGTGTATGACTATACCAACGGTAGTATATACAATACATGTACATTAATCACAGAAAGGCAAGTACTCCAACAGATGGACATTCTAAATTAACCATACTGCAACCCATAATTAATATCGACTCCCTGTCGGCGTTCTTTTCCTGACATGCTGATACCGCTGACTCTGAAATATGGGAAAAGTATTTAATTTAGATCTGCTATCGGGCAGCCCTGTTGGGACGCGACAACAAACTATGTAATGTGCTTTAATCTGCACTGCTTGAAACCGTTTTTCCATCGTCTGTGTGTTTATCAAATTCATATTGTTTTTTGATACCTGTGCAGATTTCGTTTATGACGCTGTATACATTTATAGGAAACAGTAAAGAAAACTAAGAGATATCCTGTTTCATGTTCTATTTGAGTATGACATTATGACAACTTAACATGTCAAATATGTTTGGAAGGTCATTGCATTACGCAATTACGTTAACCTGTCCTTGATGAACAATGTACATGTGTTAACAATACAGCCAGGCTTGTATTGCACAAGGTTGTCTTGGAAACTACATGTAGATAGAAAAAAATACATAAAACAAGCTGACATATTTAGTCTTTTGCCTTTAACACGACATATCAACACTAGGATCTATATTGGTATTTTGTCTATAACATGAGAGATAGGCATTTTGTTTATTGCATTCAAAATTAGCATCATCAGCTGTATCGGTATTATGTCTATAATATGACATATTTACACCAATATCTGACAATGAATTTTGTCTATAGCATGGTATCTGTACACGACAAGCTGAATTAGTATTTTGTCCATAACATGACATACTTTTCTATCACGTGACATATTACCACCACTAGCTGAATTTTAACGTTTTTTTAGTTGTGGTTTATTTCGTCACGTGAGATACACGAGAGAGCATTATTAAAAACGTCGTATTTGTTACATTGTGGAAAGAGTAATGAGGTCACATCCATGTTGCCTCTCTGTATTCTGACTAACTGTGTCGTTATCATCGATGACCGAAACCCTTATATCAGCATTATGATACATGTACGTAATAGTAACAAAAATAGGTTATTTCATTGTCGTCCATTAATTGAAGCACGGGCGGAAATACATCGGTCTTAAAATGGTGTGTAGCAGGGCCCACTATTAAAACTGTTATCTCACTGCATCCGTTGTCATGGAAGTCATGACGACACTACCTTTCGTGAACTCTCCTGGGGATGTGCTAGACATGTAACAGCTCTCCTCGTGGAATCGCATTGCCGTTATGCTACCGTAATCGGATTGTCAAGTAACATGTACATGACGCTCAAGCGGCTGCATCTCTCTACATGCCACGTGTAATTAATTGGGATTGGATGTAAATGAGATATATTTAGCCATTGGTCGAATCAAAGTCAATCATTGGAATGATTCGTACTGCTTTATATAATCCTCCCTTTATAACGTTTGTGACATTCTACATAAGGTATATAGCCAATGTTGAAAATGTCGTTCTCTGATGAAGCGTGTTCATAACGTGAACAACATTTCTTGTCGTGAAGATTGTTGTCGAATCGTAAATAACAGTATCCATATACAATGTATATAGACATATTCCCCGCTAACAAATCGACATTTTGTTTGCAAAGATGTTTTTTTATCAAAACCTGTTCTACTAATTAACTGATCGCTGTCTATGAATAGAAAATTCAAGCTGGAAATCAATTTTATTTTTGTGATAGGAATCTTTTCTAAAATCGTGTAGTTCTTAAGAAGAAGCAAATAAATATTCTTACTAATCTGCACATTTGTAATCGCTGGATTATTATTATAACGTATTATCAGATGTGTTTACAAAGATGTGAGCATTCCATCCCAGTAAGCCTGAGGCTAAACCAAATACAAGATGTATAATGACTCTCCTGAACTTTAGTTTGTTTAGAACAATGCGTCTTAAGTTCCCAAAACATTTGACCTATCTGACTTAACCAGTTTTGTGTGTACTTGTAGGCCTCCTGTCAAGCAAGCTAGGTTTCTAAGTGATTCCCCTTTGCAGATTTTTGTATTCTGCCTAGGGGACATTGGAGAACCGCAAATGAATATAAAGCTCCATTGTAGCACTAGGATTCTCTTCTTTTTACTTTGAGATAGTGTCTCCCTGTCTAGGCGTCACCAATTAGGCTGTTGTAAGAAAAGTCTGTTCCGATTTATTGTCATAATACCGTGTCAAGGTTGAGATATTTCTGTGAATGAAATATTTAATGTTTCCCTTGGATGAACCCATTATATGTGGGAACAGACTTTATATGATCTTAACTGTTGCGGAGACTCAAGAGCGTACATCAAAATCTGGGTATTGAAGCTTAAGAATTACATCACCCGTGTGAGCATATCAGATTGTTTAGAAGGAGAAGTGCATTTAGAAGGTTTTGAGCAAACTCTTGATTTTAAGTACGAGCCGAGACTTTATACGAAGGTGGAAATAGGACACTCAACAATGACTTTTGGTTAGCATCCCGTACTGAAAAAACCTGTGGTCCTTAATGCGCAGAGGTGGGAGCACAGTCGGCTCAGTAGAGTATGTAGTACACTGTTCAGCTAGGTTGGCGTGCGGCTTCAAACTATTTATCCTGGAAACTATCAAATTTATTCTGGGTTAGTTGCCATCTAATTTAGACTCTTTAGTGTAATTAGAAATGTTCAATCTTTGTTGGTTCGTAAGCTTATTTATTCAGACATGCAGGCGTAAGGTTGCTTCGTGTCGATAAGTCAGACGAAGCATTTATTGACGAAGTGTAATTGTAAATTTAATTAATTGTGTTCGTTCTCATCGACTATTTCACCAAAGTGCAAATCCGTCCTCTAATTCTACAGATTTTCAAACGTGTCGAATCACATTGAGAATTTCCATGCACAACAGATCTCTGAATCCCAACTGATGAAGGGTGTAATGGGGCAGAAAATATTCCCAAATAGAATTAAGTAGTGCACGTCTGAGTATTCATACGTGTAAATGGTCCCTAATAGAGCAATTACATTCTCTCATTCCGTGCCATACAATCTCCAGATTGATCACGTCACACGTACACTGTCTGGGTTATCGAGACTATCCAATTCAATACCCCAGAAATAATGACCAGATATGTAATGGAGAAGGAAAACATTGTGTTAGAAAACGAATCTTGAGTTGGTATTCCCTCTCTAAATCGTCATTTTTGTGATTCTTGGGTTGGTACTCCTTTTCTAAATCGTCATTTTTGTGATTCTTGGGTTGGTATTCCCTCTCTAAATCGTCATTTTTGTGATTCTTGCAGGCTCATCTCCTCTGCACTAAATTTCTACGATAGAACATAGGAAATCAACTCCTGTTTTTATTAAGCTAGATTTGTTTATTTGTTTTTAAATCCTTTTTCATATAAATGAGATTCAAAAATGCAATTGATCGAGTCGAGAAAGGATTTAAAGGATCAAATAATACCATGGTGACCATTTAAGAGTAACTAAAGCCATAAATATACATTTCAGTTTTTGTGACAAAACTCATATTTGTGTAAATGTACTTTCAAATTCACCAAAATATTAACGGCAGGTTAATATTTTTTATTTATACCCCTATATGTATTCAGTCAATTACACAATTACAGCGATCAAATGTTCATATTTGGTTAATGTGCCGTGCTCGCACGTACTTTTCTTTATATACGCAAGTGCACTTATATTGAATGTTCGGAACATTCTTCCAGACAGACAGGTTTTACATATATTTACTACCACAGAATGAAGGGGGCTTCCTTTCCGACAAACAGTTTATATGCAAAAGTATACTTATACGTAATGTCGGGAACCTCCTCCGCGACATACTGGTATCAGACTATTATATTAGGAGTCGTTCACGATGAAGTTAAATTAATAAGTCTTAGGTTAATGCATATGTACATGTAGATATATATGGGGCAAATATATAAATATACATAAACTAATGCAATTGGTTAAATACTATTTTGTTATAACTAAAAATCAGTTGTGTCTTAAACCTACCAGACATAGCTATTAAGTTTATCATATCTAAGATGATATTTCCGCATAGCAAGACAATTTCTATATTTGATTGTAGAAACAAACGAATTTTCTTTGAATCACCAAATCACTACAGACAGAAATTACAACAGAGAATGATAGACATTTATGACTGCCCGCTCCCTACCTAGTTGTAAGTTGCTAACAATACCTACAGAAAGGCAAAAAGAATGCCTTGTTTATTAGTCCAAAGACAGATATCACCCTTCAGAGAAAATGAAAAAAAAAACGATAAAAGGTCAATGTATAATTTCCCTTCATCGATTAATCCTATGTTTTACATTTAAATACAATTAACGGTTTCACTGGCGTGTTAAACAGGGCACCTGGGATTTCTATCTATTCTTTTTCTGTTGATGCAGCATGCCACCATTTCAACGCTAAGCACATTTCAAAGGAAATATGCAAGGATGACTTTAGGTTACACTCGTCCCTGTGTGACTTGAGGTCTGTAAGGTCGCTTTGTAACCTAGAAACTGTGATACATGAAATATCTGGTGATGCAGTGTATCTTGTGTCACAGTAGTCTAGTATCTCTCTGTAATAACTCTAGCTCAAGTGTCATTGTTACTTAGCAACGGCGAATATCTCTGATGTCATTGTGCTTTTGTAAATAATCATATATTTTATGACATGCTACCCTAGTAACGCTACTGAGCGTAGTTTTGTGTTAATGTTCCCTAGCGATCGAGATCCAGACTCAATCTGGTATTAACTAACACCATATTATTTTGTGTCCCCTTAGTATTATAATATCTCGAATTTCTTTTTTGTTTTGTTTTGTTTTGATATTGTTTCATGTGTATCAGTTTCACTGCGGTAGTACTAGACCTTTCTCATTTTGGGGTAGACCTAGCACGGAGCAAGGAGACAGAGACCTAGACAAGCAAATACAGGGATCACTTCAAAAATAATTCTATATGGAACGTAGCGTATAGTGTATGCGAGAGTGTGTACACGCACATGCACGTGACTACTGGTAAGCGAACAGGTAACATCATAAGGAGACACATTATACAATACTATGTGACCGGTGACCACAGTCGTTATAGTCTTTTTTCGTGGCTCACTGCGGCAAGTATGTAACCGTGGTAATTGATATTTCAATGTCTCCACTAAGGATCTCACCCGGGACCTCTGTTGTATTATTCTGACACCGAATAAGTTAACAGAAATTCCACCAGCCAAAACAAGTAAGTAGTAAAAAGGTGGTATTTCACTAAAGTGACAGGGATCACATTTATACATTTACAGATTAAATTTAACATCCAAAAACTTCTGATGACACGATATTTCCATTTTACGAAAGAAATGTTCAACGCTAACACGGTGTTAATTAATAATAGGGTTAAGCTAAAGGGACTTGTGCCACACATTTTCATCTCTTCGTTCCTTTGCATTTTTCGTACGTTCCTTCGCAACAGTAACCATTCTCGACATCCAGGGGTTACGCCAACTTTCGCTCTCTACACCCCATAAATATGTCATAGCAAAATTGAAGGCACGAAGACAGCTGTTTAATTGGTCTCGGGTAAAACAAAAACTGACCAATCGCTAGGCTGATACCTGTCCTGTGAAGATTACAAAGGAGAGATGCCCGACTTCAAAGCCTGTCAAGTCTTTTTACCGTTACGTGACCGCGAGATTCTTTTGATGTTTATCAAAGGATCGAACTAGTCTTCTTGTCTCATCAACAAGTTGGCGCACACTGAGCCTTCAATTTTGCTATGACATGAACAGTAACATGATGGCGACGAAGTAACCTTGCGGACCTGATAATTTGTAACAGTTATATTTGGACCTAAATTAAGGTGTTTAGAGAAATTTTACACGTTGGAGGGGGCGGTGTTAGATTCTTTTTCGGTAAAAATGCCACAAATCCCCCAAAAGGTGTAAAATTACTCTACACACCTTAGTTCAGGTCCAAATATAACTGTTTTAGGTCCCTGTGGAAGCGACCATTGTCGTTCTGCCTTATAATTTTAACAATAGATAAGCCACACCTGTTAGCAATAAAATGAGTGGTTTCCTGTATAGTAAGTCATGCGTATTTTCCTAAAAATAACAACAGAAAATGTAGAAATCTGTTCAGTTTTCTGCTATTTTTACTTTGTTTTAAATCAGTTTTCAGAGTATTTTCCCAAAGCAACACAACCAAAATATTTGGATATGGGAGGAGGGGGACAAAATCCTTAGAAGACTGTTCTAGGGATAATTTCAGGGGAGTGAAATTTCGGATTTCTTTACTAATGCAATCAACTGCAGCATGCACAGAGTCCTTGTTTTTTCAGTATAAGCTGTTTTCTGAAAAAAAATCCCAGGAGGGTGAGATCAGTCAAGAGAAGTTTATCAATTGTAAATAAAAAAGGCAATTCTCTTTTGTTTTGTCGCAAGCAGGGGGACATCAATCCTTAATACAGATGTTCCCTGAATTTACTACTCTCATGATCAGTGTCCGTCTCTGGCTCCGTTTCATTTGTCGTTCAGTTATCAGTTATCGGCTTTTCATCTGCTTTGTTAGATGTAAGTAATCAAAGTTAAAAAAAAATGTGCCTCCGTACAGATCAAATTATTTTGATATCACGCAACACAATCGCAGAAACAGCAACATCCTTCAAACTTTACAGATAGTACATGTAACACACTGTGTTGGTATGCTGGGGCCAGTTATTGTTTAAGGGTTTTGCATGCTTAAGACAGTTACAACCACACAAAGATTTCTTCGTCTACAAATAATGTGGCGCCTTTCTCCTTAACCCATTGAAATAACCAGCCGACGATTGCAGGTGCGAGTTGTGTTCATGTACCTAAGGAGACGTCACCAACGCAAAGTTGACAGCAGAAAAGATAGACACCCAAAAGTTGTTTTTTGAAGGTTGTCATAAAAATAAGGTTTGCACCAAAATATCAAAGTGCGAAACGATCTACTGCTGACGATCTTATTGTTTTGTCAACTTACAAACAGATTCTCCAATTGCATATTAAGTGGGAAATACAACTATAAATACGGAGATGGAATCATGTTTTTCCTGGGAAAAGGAAAGTCACTGATCACCATTTAAAGTCGTCATTTTAGGCATATATGTTGCGTGTGTGTCGTTTTGTTAAGATAAAAGAATATAAAGAAAATCTACGACTGGTACCTACAAAATCAAAAGGACGTTCAAGAACGATGAAATACATGTTAATACACTTGCAGTGGAGCTCGGAAATTAAACCGAAAATTGAAATGAAAATAAATAAATAAACAAAATCAATTTCCTTTTGGCCATGTATGAATGATTATGCACTCGTCTGTTGTTAAGGATTTCCTCGCAGATTACGTTACATTTTGGGCAGTAGATAGAAAAGCTTTGATAAAATTAAGAATAGATATATACCACTGAGTAAATATATATACATATAATATTAACATATTATTGATATAAAAGACAACTGAGGTTTGTTTGAATGACTTAAGTGCCATATCAACATAAACACTCTATTGTAGAAACGCGACAGTTCACATGTTTTCTAGATGTGATTTACAGATTTGCCAAATTCAGTCGCCGGCAGAATTTGGACGTTGGACTACTTTCTTTATAACTGCCGAACCCAGCCGTTCAATGACTACACGCATCGATGCACTGGCTCGATTCTGTGCAACGTCGGATTGTTGTCGCCGTCAGAAAATAAATGTTGGTTAGCTTATATGTCGCTACTTTATCCAATCATGGTATGTCATTATTATATACTGGTGTTTCTGGCAATTTCCGCTTACGACCGTGAAGTATTCCGGCATCAGACTGTCTGTCTATTCGTCCATACCCCTTTTGAGATGCCATCATGTATAACCTTTCATGATGTCAAGACGTAAAAACTAAAACAAAAGAATAAACAAAACTTTCCCGCCTGTAATTTCGCTTGCACGAACTGTTAAAAATCGGTTATTAAACTTTTTTGATTAATTAACCAACAGCAGACAAATCCAGACATGCAGAAAGAATTAGTCACCTCCTACGACCTAACTGTATGGACATATCAATATATTTACATTTGCATGGCATTGTCACTACATAGCCTCTTTGAAAGCTGTGTCGTTGATGGGACTTTAATTACTATGCATCACGAGACACAATTCTTAGCGTATTAATACAACACTGACCGGAACTAAAATATCGAATAAAAATAAACATGACGGCTGCTGAAATATCACTGTTCATTGTGAGATTTGACAATGTCATTGTAAATTTATGTGCAAAATAAAAATTAAAAAATTAAAAAAACACTTTTATTACAACGAAAACAAGACCAAGGTCTGCAATATCGTACAAAATGCACATCGGTTGAAATCACCAATGCCGGCAATGGAAACAATTTTAACGCTCATGCAATTGATCAGAAATATCGTCTGTTACACTGCACTGATCAACAGGGGTTGGTTACAAATGTCTGAAATACACATATTGTATAGACCTACTGACACATATGTTACAGACCTACTGATATGAGTCACAGCACACTTAAACATTTCAGAGATTTGTAACGAACCTGTGCTCTGTCCCAAGATCACTCACTTCAAACGCTATCAGTTTCACGCGTCTCGCATCCACGGTTCCTCAGTTTTTGACGACATGTCAAATAACGATACTGTTATAGAATCTACCGACTGCTGTAAGGTTCATACAATCAACAAATAAATTTCTCGCCTGGATTCTTCATAAAATGAGCAAAGAGAAAAGTACGAATTAACTTCCAAAAATAACTCCCTCGTGGAGGGCAAGGTTTGATTCACGGTGTTCACTGTATTTGTCCATGCGCGAAGTTTGTTCCGGGGAAAAATCGAAACAATTTTAAATATAACTCTCGGCTCAGAGTTCTAGTGTAAAACTTAAATCACTCAATAGACATATCATACGCAACTGTATTGATGCTGAATTGTGGAATAAAATTGAAGTGTCTGTTAAACTTTAAAAGTACTACTTTGTTTGTCAATCAGCACGCGACAATACGCTGTTCAAACTATTGATCGAAATTGTGTGGACTGTCGATAAGGCAGGCCTTTTTAATCTTAAATATAAATTATAAGTTAAAAAAGAACATAAGAGGCAGAGAAAACGTAAATATAAGTATTGAACTGTTTTTGTATGGTATTGATGCTAGCGCGCATTATGATTTGTTTGCTTGCAATGCTGTGTCATTCAAATAGATCATAAATACCATACAAAAACAGTTCAATGCTTAAGTATTATCTTGTCAAGTAACTTGATTGTATTTTGCTTTGAAATCATTCACCTAGCATAACTGTAGATAGAACCCTGGTCATCTAACCCAGTAGACAACCATTGGACCATATCAGCAGTGGAATAAACTATTGAATTGCATGTTAATACCAAAACACTTTACTTGCTCCATGTATTTTACCTGCACTCTTAAAGGACACTTATGGAAAAGTCATATCAGGTGCATCTTTATAAAAGCGCGCATTATTTTCAGACATGTAATATGGCCCACGTGTATACTTATTTGAGGCAGTAAATGATCTTCTTTTACAAGCCATTCAGAGCGTTTTAATAATGTTATAAATAATTTCAGCTAAACAACGGTATGATTATATCTCAAAAGGACCTAATTCTTTTAACAACATAAACACTCTCCCGCTCGGAACTATGTTTCGGTGCAACGATGTAGAGTTGACTCACCATGCGTTAAACCGTCTAATCAGAAAGTAGTATCATGTTAATCAATAAATCGCCCCGTGTGTACTACACCATGGCTCTCTATAGCTTTGTCAATACCGCTAGACTGAAATATCGGTAGCACGCACCATAGCCGATATCTGCCGGTATCCTACCGTGCAGTTCTGATACAGGAAGATTCCTTTGAAACATTTTTGAAAATAGAATTTTCCCTTGAATTGGATTACTTTTACTTCTGAACCGTTCACGAAAGCTACATTGTAGAATGTGTTGTCAGAAGATACATTGTGCACGTGTCAAAATTATGTTTTGTTTCCTTTAAACAAACACATTAACCAAGAAAAAAATGTCAAAAAAGTGCTAATGAGCTGAATGCACTTTCACATGCGAGTTTTCCATGCTCTGTCATTACCCCGCAGTTCCAGTCTTAAACGTACACGCCCCTGTGTGTTTAAATGTCAAAGATAGGATTGGTTTCACTTGAGAATAGTAAATAAACATCACGGCAACAGGGGCAGTCAATCTATTCCTGACGACTCCTGGTATAAACAGGGCGAAAGAGCACATCATAGTTATCGTCATCTGTTTGCATATTTAAGCGTTATGTTCCTCTATGTGAGGACATTGGTGCATTGTTCTGTACGAAAAGGATTTGCTGTCTTGTAAGGAAGAAGTATAATGCTAACATCTTCAATAAGATACGCATGTTTTGAAATAGTTGTCGTATCTAACGTGTCGTAACAAAGAGAAATAAAAATCAGGAAAATTCAAAACATGAACAGTGACGAGGGGGACACCAGCTGAGTCATCTGTATGACCCGATACTGACCTGACCGGAGGAGGGCTAGATTGACACCCCACTAGTAACATATTTGAAACAGGGTGCATTCACTCTCTATCGATAGGCAACACGTCCTGGGTCGAGTGACATATGAAATATTCAATTCCTACAAATTGCTGTAAGTAAACAGTACAAATGTATATAGAAAGTGTTAGAATGGCCGTGTTGGGGAAGTGTTATATATCCGTGTATTAAGAAAGTGTTACTTTCTTCGGTGTATCGAAAGTAATATTTTGCCATGTATGCAGGAAGCGTTGCGGTGACAAGTATGAAAACCCTGTAAAGATACAGTGGTGGGAACGCACAACGTTACACGATGTGCCATGTGCGCGTAATGTGCGCAGGGAGTGTGCACGATGTGTGCACGGTGTGCGACCGATTGAAATCTGGACGATTATTGCTTGCCAACATTTTTGCGGACGATGGACGAACGTTGTGCGATGACAATCGTGGTTGGTGTAAATTGAGAAATGGCTTAACAATAAATACTGCTTCGTGTTAATATAAACTTGATTTTTAAGTATATTTCTATATTCTAGCTGAAAATATAAGCTGATCTTTCTATCTTTATTTTCTTAAATTTAGAAATGGTGTTTTTGGTGTTTTTTAAACGACCCAAATCGACATATGTAAAATAGCAAATGCATGTATTGACACGGTCACATACATGTATACAGGTAAGCATAACAAATTTGTACCTGTACATAGACCGTAGTTTCCCCCACCCGGGGCATTTAAGTAACCCGCCTAGGTGTGAAAATCAAGGTGAAGGGGTGCTATAGACCAAACAAAATGCAAATAACAAATATTTAACGTCCAGTTGTGATTTCATAACGGTCATACGGTGTCACATATCAGCTCTCTTTGTCAGGCACATGCCTGGTAAAACTCCGGTCAATCATCAACATATTATTTACCTGTTCTGTTACCTGGGAGCTAAACCTATTCTTGACAGTCTAACTGCCACTGTAATGCTGTGTAACTCGCATTGTACAATTAAACATAATTCTAATTATTTGATGAGCAATTGATATATACAGTGTTCTTGATTCCAAACGAGGGCTCCGGATTTTGTTCATTACGTAATATTGATCAACCAATTTTACCAAATCGCACATTTGTGCGGAGAGAAGCGCACAACGGGGCGAAAGATTCTTAAATCGCACAGTTGTGCGCACCATGTGTGGACGATGTGCGGACGGTGTGTGCACGATGTATGAATGAATTGCGCACGCTATTGTTGGTGCGTTATGCGTTCCCACATCTGTAAATGTTATACTGTGTAGTAAGTAGAAAGAGTTATGCTGTAACATTGTGAGAAGAAGAATCAGATGCGCAAACATAATCTTACTTAATTATTGGTAAAAAAAAGTGTTGAAATTTTCATAACAGTCTTTAAAATAGCAAATAGGTAATCCTTACCGATGTCAGATCGGCAACAATTGGACAGACTTTCTCAATTTCCCCAGCGTAGAAATAATAAAACAATCTTTTTACATATCCTTGCTGGGTCTCCAGATGTTAAGTGGTTCTGTATGTAAATCTTCTAGGTTGAAGAGTTACATTGTCTGGCATGTTGTTCTTCGAAATAATCATGCGACGAACCATCTGTTAAATTCCAAAAGCATATATGCTAGGAAAATATCAATATTGTGTTACCAAGTGCAGTATACCAAACTAATCAGTGTTTATATCTTATGCATTTCCCAATCCGGAGAGCGTGTAATTGTGCAAACGGGTCGCTGATGGCTAGATGATGCACGTTATTTATAGTTTGATCAATGATCAGTGTGTATCGTTCTGATGTGGTTAAATCATGATAGTTTCCGTACCTGCTACTAAATATAAACTTGTTCATGTTTTGTAGCAACGCAATTGTTTTAATTAGTCTGTTGACGGTTTAAATCAGTCTGTCAGCTCAAATCTAATCATTGTTCCACTAGTGTAATCACAACTAATATACCACATTATCAAATATATATGGATGTATGTATGAAGTGAGTGTCAGAATTCTGATAAACATTAGTGATTATATGTACAAAATGCATGGTAGACTGCGTCTAATACTTGTAAAGAATTTGGGTATAAGGTTGTCTGATCGGAAAGATCCTTTGTTTTTAGTCTCTTTAAAAAAAAATGTAGTGACATTGGCTATTATTGTTTTGTGTCATTCCTTCTCATTAACATCTCAGCTGGCTGTATTCCCCATGTGGTATGAGTTTCAATACCATTGTTATGCTATAATGACAGTATCTGCCCTCATTTTCACAGGCTGATATTCAACGCCTTAATCATTGTGCTTATGCCTTCTTAATAAAGAGGAAGGAGTTGTCATGCCCTCCAGACTAGTTTCTTCCTACAAATGATTTCGTGGTAATCACAAAGTTTTTCGAATCTTTAATATAGGTCAGGCTTAATTAAGATAGCATGATTAAGATAAACGAAATTGTTTTAAGTGATGCGATATATAAAGAATGTTTTTTAAAACATTAAGTACTCCCGACAAACAGTCCAAACATTAACTTGATGGATGTTCTTGAGAAATGTTTCGGCCCCTAATGTTTTGGAAATGCTTCATGTCAAATAATGAGCCAATTCTATATTGTGTTAAAACGGCTGATGTTTCAGTGTAATCCGATCAGGACACGAGTAAAATATAGGATAGGAACCATGGTTTGTTTTAAGAGATGTTTCATCGTCATGCTTTACGTATGAAACAGCTCATTGTAGCTTTTTGATGAAAATATATCGCTTTTTAGAAAACGTTGTAGAACAGGTGAATGAAACATTTCTTTTTTATATCTAACTATATGTGTACAATGTAGTTTTCATTAAAATGCTATAAATATATATTGACAAACACACTTATATAATTATTTAAGACAGTTTATTAAAACGTGTTGTAGTAAATTCATATACAAATGTCTGTTTGCTACTGTAAAAGGTACTCTAGCAAAACCAAAAACATAATTCGTCGAACTTTTTTTTCTTCGCTTTGCAATGTAATAATATAACAAACAATTTCCCTGTTCACATATATAGGACCTTATTTGAGTTTCCATTTCATATGAGATTTATGAAACGAGTCTAAGAATTTTTCAATTCAGCGAGCCTCTGACGAGTTTCATAAATTTCATATGAATTGAAAACGAGTGTAAGACCCTTTTTATCATATAATCAAGGGTCGTGGCATTTATTCGTGTAAAATGACAATTTTCATGCAACCTTGAAAATCCGCCATTTTGACGCCAGTGCGTAAGTCTGTGACGTCATGTGCTTGTCCTACACATGACTTCACAATTGAAACAATTGAAACTTACCAATCACCCAATCACAGGGTTCATAGGTCATATTACATGAGTTAATACGCAAAAAAATATGACATGTGTTTATTCACTGGACTACAGTATATTATGTGATAATAATTGTAAAACAATTATGGAATTTTGTGCTGGTGAATCATTCAACAATAAAATAAAACAACACTCAAGATTCTCATTTCTGTACGCGATTTAGCCAGGTTTGAACTCAACAGTTCAGCATCATAGCTTTCGAAGACATTGTCAAGGTTCTTTTCGATAAGCATGGAGGACATGCACTGAATGTCCAATGGCCTTTTTTATGTTAACAGCATATAGGCTATATTTAGAAATCGATATTCAGTCTGCATGAGTTTTTGATGTCTGGTCACGTGTATAGGATCCGACCAATGTGATTGCGAGAAATTTTCATGCATTTAATGAATGAAATTATGACTTGCATGGAAAGTAAATTTGATGTACACAATTTCGAGCAATTTTGCAATAAATACTAGTTTATTTTTCATAGTGCTTCTTTCATGATATTTTCCAATTTCAACGCCAGACACAATCGTAATATTGCTTTTAAAGTTTCTGATAAGCGAACTTAGTTCTTACTATTAGATTTCCATACGATTGACAATGTTTTTGTCATTGACTCATTTCTGGTTCTCGGTAGTGTTTGAAGTTTTGAAGAATTTGTTGATAAAACAAATTGTTTTCTTTCGAATACTGACTTACCTGCAGCTAGATACATCTTCAAGTTTTTATTTTTGAATTAACGTACAGTTAGAGGCAAGGTAATTGTTACGGATTCTTTTTTAATATATCATGTGTTATAATGGCTTATAAAATATCAGGGAATGCTATTATAGATTTGAATAAGTAGCGAGATTGAGGCTGCTTGTTCCTATTGTGTGGTTAAATATAAGCGGTTGATAACAGATGTTATTTACGCGGTAAAACCACAGTTGGAACATACGCAATGCAAGATAATGACGTGTGTCGTCTGCAGATATTATTATGTAAGAGTTGACGGGATATACTGAGTCGTTTTATTGTATTTTTGGGGAAGTGGGGGAAGAGGGGTGGGGGTCATAGATTCCAAATGTCACAATGGGATAGCAGATAAATTCTGTTTTTTCAATAAATGAAGAAGGCACACAATATTTGTCGCTTTTTTCGATAACATATTCATTCCACGGACCTGCAGGAGTGATCAAAATAGTATAAAAACGAAAAATATACACTCATATTTATGACCTTATAAGTAGGAGATTATAAAACTCATTGCTAATGAGGTAAGGTTTGACAATTTGACCAAAGAAATATCAAATAGGGTTATTTTAATTGCTACGTTTAAAAAAATGTATTTCTTTCTCCTTTCTGAAGACTTATGTTGTTGCTTAATTAACAATTGTAAATACATCTATCGGTAGTGTCCACATCGCGGCATAGAAAGTTTTCATTTTCCTGACATTTCGTCATTTTTGTCCCATTGTGACGTCTAGCAACTCAGAAAATTTGAAATTTCTTCAACCCATTTCTTTCCCTGAACAGTGCGATCGTATTCGCCATGAACATGTCAGTTTGACGTGTCTTAATTTATTCTAGAGATAATGATAACAACGTTGTTTTTTCCACTTACCGTTATAGCAAATAATCCAACAGTCGCGTGGTCGGTAGTCAGACAGGTGAGGATACACAAGATTTTACTCAGCCGATAACATGCCTTGTGAAATAACTGATTTTTATGTTGAGATATCCAGCAAATTTATTAACGGACGAGGTAGTTAGGGCTTAATTACACTAAGTAAACAAAGGCGGTAAAAAGGTACCCTGGCTTTACCTGTCCCGTAATTCGAATACCATAAAACGTTCGCTGTCTTCAACTGTTTGGACATTCTCAAACCATAGATAGCGTGCGCTTGATTAAACTGTTTCGAAGTTTAGATTGAAGTTCGTGTCATTGTAAGCAGATGAAGTGACGTTGCGAAGGGAGAGGGCTGTTTTAAACGCTGCGGAGGGAAAGTGCTGTTTGAGACGCTGCAGAGGGCGGGGACTGTTTAGACGCTGCATATTAAGGCGGGAGGGGGGGGGGTGCTTTTTCAGAAGTTGCAAAAGTAGAGGTTTTTTTTAGACGCTTCATATTGGGGGAGATAATGTTTTAGAAAGGTTTTTAAGACGCTGCATAGGAGGCATGTTTATTAAGCGGCGGAAGCTATGTGAAAGGGCTTACTTTATAAGACACTTAGAAAAGAGACGGTTTTTATAAGACGCTGCATTGGGAGAGGGATTTATTAGGTGATACAGGAAGTGGGAGAGGGATTTATTAGGTGATACAGGAAGAGGGGATATCAGACACTGTGTGAGGAGAGAGAGAAAATAAAGAAATGACAACATGAACCCTCCTAATAAAAGAGAAACGAGCTTCTCCTACAGTTGTGGGATCGAATAACGTTACACGATGTGCGGTGTGCGCACGAGGTGTGCACGGTGGGTGAACGGTGTGTGCACGATGGGCGAACGATAAAAAGCTGAACGATCATTGCTTGCGCACATATGTGCGCACGATGGACGGACGATGTGCGATAACAATCGTGGTTGGTGTAAATTGAGGAATACCTCAACAATTTATACGGTTCGTGTTTAAGCATATAAACTTAATATTTACGTATGTTTCTATATTCTAGCAACATCTATAAACTTATCTTTCTGTCTATATATTCTTATATTTAGGAATTATGTTTTCTGTGTTTTTAAACAAACTTAATCGACTCATGTAAAATTACAACTCAGTCTCGTATACTGGTAAACATAACCACTTTGTACATGTACCTGGACCGTAGTTTTCTCCCCGCCTGGGGCATTAACTCGTCGGGTAAGGCCGGGGGTGTGAAAATCCAGGTGAAGGGGGGCTATAGGCAAACGAATGCAAATAATAAATACTTTTCATTATGGTCAAACGGTATCGCATATCAGCTCTGTGTGTCAGGCACTGGCCAGGTAAAATCCGGACACTCATAAAATTGTTATTTACCTGTTCTGTTACCTTGGAGCCAAACCCATTCTTGACAGCCTAACGGTTGCTGTAATACTGTGTAACACTCATTGTGAAATTGTATAATCTTGATTATTGTGATGGGAAATTACAGATATATACACAGTGTACATTATCGCATAAAAGCCTTCCGTATTTTTGTCATTCCGTAATTTTGATCTACAAATGATACCAAATCGCACAGTTGTGCGGAGAGAAGCGCACAACGGGGCGAACGATTACTAAATCGCACAGTTGTGCGCACCATGTGTGGACGATGTGCGGACGGTGTGTGAACGATGTATGCACGGTGTGCGCACGCGATTTTTGGTGCGTTGTGCGGTCCCACAACTGTACATACTACACTTTTCCTGTAGCACATGTGCCAACCCTGTCAAGCCTTGCTAGCCTATTTATATCCCTGTAATATGTGTCCTTCAATAATGCACATATACCACAAAACTGATTTCCTATTCAGATAGTAGTACTTTTCTCTTTTTTAATGTTACATGCACCAACAATGATATTTTTGATGGTAAGTTAAATTGTAAACAATGAAATTTCGATGACGGAACCAGTGGTCCAGATCAAACATATCTAGCGTATGCGATTCGTTGTTCAAATGCAATTTATATATTTTTAGTTTTTATGTACTACCTTTTTGAAGGGAAATGAATGATACAGCTTTTCAATGACAAAGCAGTGTTTCTAGAAAACACCAGTCCTGCATTAGATATATCTGTTGTATGTGTATTGACATATGAAGATGAGGGCAGCGCTGAGCGCTACTAGCTTTACAGACGGGGTTCTGAATCCCTCTTATCCAGAGTAAATAATGGGCCAATGAAAAAATTGATCACGAAGCAAATCGTTCTTCACACATGTTGGTTCCGGTTGTTAGTCATTGTACACTGGGCCATTTAATCGACCCTCTTTTCTTTCATATCAGACATATCATCGATAATGATGTAACGTTCCTAGCGCGAGTAATGCATCTCTTTTGCCCATACATTACCAACACATTCAATTTGGAATCGCTCACTTTACACCACTATACTACACAAGGGAAGATGTTAAACCGAGGGTTGTAAGAATTCAACCCACAAACATGCGATTAAATGCATGTTTAAATTTCCACGTCTTTGATATCGTGTTTCAGCAGACAAATGTTGCATTCTTCCGCGAAATGTCTTCCGATGTAGTTCTAGTACATAATGCAGCGTCTGCAACATACCTGATGTGATATTAGAAACCCACCGTTTTGCCTGTGTTTGAATTATTTTATAGTAAACTCGACAGTTTATTGAAAGATACACCACAAGTAAAATAGATATTTGTTGTGTTTTGAGAAGTTCAGCAAGTAAACACTTGCACATAAATGATACTTTATCATCGTCCTACCGTTGTAAACAATTAATGCCTTTCTCTTACAGTATACCTGTGGAATCCCCAGAATTATACACCATCGTATGAGGCGAATAATGTAGAATCCCTGCATAATCGATTTTTTTTCTCTGTTTCTTCTGCTAAAAACTAAATTGTTAGCCCAATTGCCACAATTGAAAAATGTATCTGTTCTTTTCTCTCCTTCCGATCATTTTCTTTCGACGGTTTGCCGAAGACACCTCCATTGTCAGAATAATTTGATTGGGTTAGCTGTCAGTCTATCTTCTCCATTTTGTTGAGATGCCTCGGCAGAGTGGTCTTTCCGTGGTACAATCATCTGTAAAAACCATGTATATATTTCCTTTTACAGATGAAACATGCAGCATATGTTTTGTTATTTCCTATCCCAACATGTACATACTGCTCCACCCGTGTAGTTTTTCACAACAGTGTTTACACCGGTATTTCATGTCAGTTATTTAGGTTACCCATGACATTAAGCAATCTCATAGGTCAAATGGCATTTTCCCTGAAATCGCAAAAGTAAAAACACATGTCAAATAAACGTAGTATTTTTATCCTAAGCGTTAAACCTCATTTTTTGAGTCAAACGCACACTCTAGTCTTCTAAAAGCCCTGCATGTGTTGTTTCCTATCTCACAATTTACATGTAGTGCCTTCTTTTTTGTTTCATGTTACATCATATTCTCGCGAAGACAACTGTGATGTTCCCTATAACAATAAATGCATTTGCATACGCTATCAGCTGTTTTGTTTTCTACCGCAATAGATTCCTATCGCAGTATTTGCGTATAGTATCAATTGTGGTTTCACTATTCATGGCATTTACATGCAGTATTACACGTGTTATTTTCCTATCACAATATTTACTCGCAGTACCACCTGTGCTGTCTCTTGCCTCAGACGTCACAATAAAATCAGAGAGAGTGTGAGCGCCAGCCTGATAAACCGTTCACCGCTACTGCTGGACCAGGTGTGTTATACACACTGGCTATATAGTCTACCTGTCAGTGTATTAGCATCGCCAATGGAAGACGTTGCTAAGGTGAAAAGTGTGGCGGTATCTTGGATGTGAATTTTTGCTATATTGAATATATTTTGCGGTGACTGGGTAGTGTCGTTGTGTTGTACGTAGTGTCACCAGACAAAGACACTGGATCGCTGGTGAGCCTTAACGCTCGGCGTGGGTGTGCGATTATAGTGGAATCGTTACAACAACAGGAGTCACGGCCAGAGCTGATTAAAAGGTTGATACATAATATATCACAGTTATCTTGGAAATACATAACGTACTTTTACATGCATGTACACGATCACGACATTATGGATTATAAATTTACCTGGCACAACTATGTAAGGAAATATTTGTCTGTGTCTCCGAGCCTGTAAAAGGTGAGTGATGCTATCTTTGTTGTAGAGCTAAAATCTGTACTAGTGAAAAAATAAGCACTGATAAGCAATTTTCACTTTGTCGTTCTCTTAATTGTTTTGCCATTTGGACCTTTATAACCTCTCCTGGTTGATTGGCCATCAATACTGTATGACATTTAGAGTAATTGCTGTATTTGAACAGAGGCAAGTTTATCAGCACAGGGTAGTGTCATTATCGAGATGTTATTTCTCTTGGTTTCATCTCGTGTTCTGTATGTGGGTACACGTTGTATTCTCCTGTGTTTCAATGCTTCATATTTTCCTGGTATTATCTTTCTGTATTGAGTTTCATTTTGTCCGTTTATGTTGAAGCTGTTGTATATCATTTTCCATTTTTTACTAATATACATATATACAAACCATAGTGATGGTGACATATATTTAACAATGTTAGATATAAGCTGATTGTCGGGCGTTATACGTCAAGTCCTACAAGTCTAAGCATGCCTGACGTATATTAAGTCGTTACTGATTATTGCATCCTTCAGAATGGTTGTTGTTCAGCTAGCGTTTGACCATCAATAGACCAACAGTACAAAGACGATGCGTGACTTGATAGCGCTCCAATGGCTTCGTGCGCAAGGTGGAATTAATGCCACATTGGGAATCAAAGGATCACTGGAATACAATGCCCAGAGATAAAACACACATTACTTATAAAATCAATGACAGTGATTGGAGCACACCAATATATCCATTACAAAGTACCCCGAGGTGCACTACCAACCCCCGGACATCGCGCGCGACGAATCCCCCTGTGGACAAGGGGGATTACCTGACTTATTACTCCTTACAAGCCCATATTAAAACCAAGGCTACACTTTCCCTCCAATTTCCATTTCCTATATTGAATCCTGACATAGTTTTCTAGCTTAATTTCCCAATTTGAATGTCATTATGTTAAGGTTTGATGAGAGTTTTATTATTGAAAGCTTAAGCTTCGCTCTTCTTTGCCCTACAAATCATTTGTAAGGATTGTATTAAAAAATGACATATCTACAATGCCATACCTGTATAGCTTATATGAATGGTGGGTTAGACACAAAAACAGATTTTTTCTAGTTCTCCGAAGACTAATACGGAAAAAAAATATTCCGAACTATGATGAATTTTCTTTGACGTTCAATATACACGAACTAAAATCGCTGCGACAGGTTCATCATTAAGACTGGCCTGGCAACGCTAGCCTCCACTGTGACATCCACGTAATGCCTCCATCAGTTCTCCCAAAGGGCGACATATTGTAATGGGGATTCTCCTAGAAATCATCTCTGTTACTCAATTAAGATAAATGAATTCCGGGCTATCACCTGGTCCAAGCTAATTGATAATGACACCCACGTGTGATCAGATGTCGCTGTAAAAGACGTCCAAACTTGTATACGTAAATCTGACGTCATGACAATTTGTCAATTCAATGTTATCATATATGCGATATCGAAGATATTCAGCCACTTCAAATGTAAAAAACGTAGGCTGGGAAATACAACTGAGGGTGGGTTTTTTGCGATAACGGATAATAGTTATGTGACTTATAAGATTCCGGGACGATCAAACAACACCTACTTGCTGTATCTCATTGCATTATTGTAATCGACGACTCATACATGTGGCCATTTTGTGAACAGATACCAACATTGATCTGTCTTCCTCAAGGCAACATCTTGGACATCTTTCTTTCTTTATCTACTCGTTATTTTCCGCCTCATCATCAGAAACCTATCTATTTATTTTTATTAAAACAAAATTCAAAAATTGGCGTGTTATGCGACCGAGTCAGCTGTGTTATCACGTTACAATACTTTTCAATTACACGGTCAAACTTCCCGTGCATGTCTCTATTATTTATTGACATCTTATTCATATAACAATTTTAAAAAGGTATCAGAAAACGTAACTGTCTAAGGTATCGATGCTATTATTGCCCTGAGGTAAGAAAAAAAAACTTCCTTTTATTAAGTATCCGTTATGTAAGTAAGAGTAGATATAATGCACTATCTTTAGTGTACGGTCGCTATTGAACTGTGTATGTCCGTGACAAGGTCTGAGATATTGGGAGATGGTGGAGCTTTTTACTGTACTGTTGTGATGTACATACGTGATTGATGCTAACGATTAGCATGATGCCTGTTTCCGCGTATTCCATTATGTCCTTATTTCATATTGAACGATCACGTTAGGTTTCTTTCTATTTCCATAAATGAATAATTGGTCGCCTCAGTCCTTAATAAGATCTGTATGTTTTTTTAGCGTTACGCATAGTGGGTAATCATAGACAGATTCGACAGTGCTTTCTCCCTGTGATAAACATGGTACACGGAGGGACATTGTCTGGTAAGGAAGAGGTGTCTTTTTCATGGTATAGTGAAATATACACATTGCTTTATACTTGAAGTGAAATTGTTTTGTGTAAGGTACCTATTCTGTAGTATACTAGAATAGTAGATTGTGAGGTAATTATAATACATGTTTTGCTGTATAAAAGGGGATATATAATGTAGCAAAAGATATGGAATAAGTTGTTTAAAAGAAGAGAAAAGATCCCGTTTAGGAGATGACACCAAGGGGTGGGTTATATTTACATGTATATGACGCTTGAAGCTTGCGCAGGCTCAGTATGACGTGATCACAATAAATTGGAAGGGTTTTGTAAGGCAGTACATCACATTTTATTATTTTATCAGACATGATTTCGTTGTGTGGGTGTTATTATGATACTGTTATCAAAAGAGCCTTCCTATTGTACAATTAAACGGTGTTTTACCCTAGGAGCCGATAATTGGTTATACATAAATAGCCACGAGAACATGCCATATATGTTTTACCCACCTTTAATACAAATTTATCTTTGCTATCGCAATTAAATCATGTGACATGGGTATTGAAGTTCAAATAGCTTTTGCCGTCAGATGTCAAATACGATTTGAAAATCCCCAATGAATATCGTGCACTTTTGTGTGTGATTTAACAGCTATACTACCTAAAGAGCTGTTCCAAATCGTCCTTGAGCAGAAGATAATGTCCCTGTCTTTTGAAAGCCCGAAAACAACAACGTACTATGTGTCAATAAAACGGTTGAAATTCAATCTTCAAAGGAAATTGTCACTTAACGAACACGTGAACTGGAATACATGCATTTCGGTCATTTAATCTTACACCAAATGGTTACATCGCAAGATCAATGTGTTTAGGCGTGGAATATAACGTCATTTCAATGCAATCAACAAGTTAGGAACGGATATATATACGTATTGAACAGAACTGTTAATGATGTTATATAAAACGTCATGCCAGTAATCATTCGGAATTATTTCTCACACCCTAGGGGGTGACAAACTGATCTTTCCCGGATAAAACGGGAGACACGCCTGTGAAGGGTGGGAGAAAAGCTTGTCACCCCTAGTGAGAGATATCCCCTTGCCGATTAGCACGTGTTCAATTGTGATGTAAGTAAAATGTGTCACCATTAATTGTGATGTCATCAAAAGTCAATGATGATATTCAAACCACATGTGTTTTCTTTACACGCATGGTAGACTACTATCGGTGGAGTTGTGAAAGAAATAATAGGATGAGGAAAAATAATCATCCCCTGCCTTGAGTGTGTAACAAAGAAATATCCAAACCCTCAGACCCAAACCCAAAATACATCAACCCTAGGGTAGAAGATTTTGCTGTCACACCCTCAAGACAGAGGAAAATTCTATTTGACATTACGCCAGGTAGAGGGTTCTATTAGACATTATGTCATTGAGTGGTTATATAAGACGATAATGCAATTGTGCATATGCGATAAGACATAACGTTAGTAATCAATAAATACTTAAATCCAAGAGTTAACTTTTAGAAAAGTGCATTATGGTATTCACCGGTCGTCTAGGGTAAACAGTACATGGTAAAGTCCATTGTGAAAAGCGGAATAGCACTCGCCCCTAGACCATCTTCAGGCGAATAGGATCAGATAAGGTATCGGGGATATCTTATAAATTGCCGCAAAGTCCCCCCATCATTGGTTCTGCTTATCGTCGAGATGGTATCGCGATGAACGGTTGGCCATTTTTTGTCGTATCCAGAAAAATGGACCATGATTGGCTAATATATATTGCATCGTGGTAGAGTTTTGAACCTTTTCTCTAGTTCACGATAAATGTCAGATTTTATTTCCGATTGTGTGTCTAGGTCATTACACATAGATGGGTTTGCACTTTAATCCTCATTTTTCACCCAAAACGGTCAATCTCGTTTCTCTCTTAACGATAGCGTGATTGTCTACATAATGTTCAGGAAATGTCTGCTCCTCATTTGTTGGTGCACCTTACATGGAACAAACAACAAGCTTTAGGTAATTTTCTGTTTCATCTTCACCATATCTACGAGGCAAAAATGTCGTGTTAAAAAATTGAAGTCAACTTAGAATACTGATACCATAAAATCTCCGTGGTTCTGTTTATGACTGCAAGTTGTCTGCTGTTCATTGTGTGTTCGGGAGTGTGTGTGTGCTTTGTTCTAGCCATGAGCGGATACATACTATTCAGGTACGTTTGAAGGCTATATACGTAGGATATGAGAGTTTACGTAACAGTATTTGACTTAAACGATAGGTAATATTACCGCCAATCATGATTTCGATTATATTTTGCAAAATGTCTCATGTGACAGCATACTAACTGAGTAAACCAAACTGAGTAAACCCTTTATCATGATAACCATTATTTCTCAAATACTTATCCTTCCTATTCACCAAAAGTTAATTACCACACACTGCTTCTCGGCCGAACCTATAGTTTTTCCAGTTTGGTGACACGCTAAGCTGTCCTATAATGACTTCAATGGACACCGTCGTCATATGGCCTCTTTGTAGCAAATTAACCATCTAATCTTGTAACTTTTATAACGTTCATGAACCGTCAGTTATTAAATTTTCTGTTTTGCCATTCCCCATTTGCAGCAAAGGGAGAGAAAACTTATACATAATACTTCGTTCCTTACTGTATCCGTTGATTCCACTGGGTTCTTGTCTATGTTATCAGAATACGATAATGAAAAACTTACATCTCAATTTATCTTGTGATATTACAGGCGTTGAAACACTTATATCAGAATACATACAGATAAAAAGATTGGCATTATAATAAGGACATCACAACACAGGAATCAGACTCAGAAACAGGCATCAGTATGTGTACCGTGGTTTTACTGAAGAAAGCTACCATCAAAATATACGGACATTGAACACTTACATAAGTGCGTGAACAGTGATATAGAAGCACAGACAATATAACACTGACAACATAAAATAGGCAGTAAAAAAATCATCAACAATTTTGAATTTAGTTTATATCTGACAATCAAAACAGTAATATCCCTCCGGTAACAATTCCCCGAAATTTTCTAAACTTATTATATTGTCTGGTAAAGCGATTTTCCCTCGGGGAAATATAAATTCTTTACTCATTTACTTTAAAAAGCCTTTGCTATCTTCTTAATTATGTTATTGGTCACAGTTTAATATCGTAATAAATAGAATTAAGAATGTTTTTCTTTGCGTTTGAAAAAAGAATAGTCAATGTTTCATTGCATCAAACACTTAATAATAAAAATGATATATTTCAAATGTAACGCTGCTTTTCGTAATATAATGGCTAGTATTTCCATCATTGTATTAGACTAGCCTATATGGAGGCCTTGCAATAATCATAAGTCTATTAAATATGGTTCTGTGTTCTGTACAGACCATTGCAATAGCGTATCAGGAATGGGCAATGTATAGCATGTATCGTTTCAATTAAAGTAAAATAAATTGATTTTTCTTAAAATGTGTACCATTTTTGGTATCCTAGCACATATGTGTTTGCTCTTTGTAACTAATGTTGTAAAGGAGATGGTATATTTTTCTGGTGTTTTATAATGTTTTTGTGTAAATCATGCTCGTCTCTGTGTGTACATTTTAAAATAACTCCATGTGCACTGTTAGATATGACTGAGGTGCCTTATATATACATAGTGACACTTCAATAGGCCGAACCGCTCCTGAAAGACATGCTGGTCGTGACGGTTGGTCACACCAGCATCAAGCTATATTACATGAAAATTGTATTCTTTTCTTAGGTCAATCCCCTGGTGTTGACAGGGGCAGATAGGCTAGGTGTCAAATGAAGAACGCCTTCCTCCTGTGTCAAGACAGTATGAGAAATGCCACAAGTACACGACATAAATCGTTACAATACCCGGAGGAAACTTGACAGATACTTGTCACCGCACTGAAGACACGTTAGTAGTCCAGGCTCCTCTCGCAGTGATATTAAGGTTGAGGCCATTGAGAACGATAGGATTTGTGATTACACAAAGACTAGTCAAAGGGTGATGATGGCATCAAATAAATGGAGACAGGCTCTACTTGAATGAAGCATCGGGAAGTTTAACAGAAAAAAATGAATACTAGAGTTTCGTGTTTAACATCCACTGAGTGACCACTGAATGTTTAAAAATAATTGTTTCTCAATAAAAAAAAAATCGGTCCGCAGATGCTTCCGTTCAAGGACAAATTAAGTGCAAGCCTTTCAGATGTTTATTTATTAAAGACAAAAATGTATGTCTCTGTTGTTTTAGAATAAAGATGTAAATCATTTAATAAATAAAAAGACAAAATCGAGGGAATAGTAATACAAACGGGACAAGACACTGCATTATATCATATCGATCTGAAAATGTAAACCTTCTCTTCGTCATTGCAGTAATTTTTTAGATAAATTGATAATTTCCGTTATTTCACTGGTTAAAATGTATCTGGCATTTATCTCGATTTACATCAGTTTTAAAAGCACAAAGAGGGCAAAACAGATGAACTAACATAATAGAAATATAGATGTCTGAGTTGGTTTGTTGCTCATTTGACAATGAAAAGAAAACTAACATATCAGTCTAAGCTTGAACCGGTAGAATAAGATTGTTTCCAAGAAATCACCGAGAGGTCATCATTATGATGTAGTTGATATAGGTAAACCCGGGGTACCTCAATGATAAATACAGAACTGCTCCAGGTAAACAAATATACATGTAGATACCTTGGCAATAACCATTCCTGACAAATACCTAACGTATCCAGACAAGTTCAATTCATGTCCCATAAGCACCATTAAAAACTTCACGCTGAAAACTCTATAGGGGATCATTAAATAACGGAGAAGAAAAACAGGAACATTAACAGCAATCTTGAAATTAAAAAGTAACTTGGAGAGTCGCTGTCGCCTTAAGTGCGTGGGCATGACGTTATGTGTTTTTTTAAAAGCGGTGGTGAAAACCACTTGGTGATCAGCCATTCCCTATATGACGTCGTTCTTTGCTCACGAATGTGTACTGATCATGATGGAATACTACAATAAAGGTGTCTAGTAAAAGCTAAAACTCATATCATTTTGTAGTCAGTCACAATGACGTGGTCAAGTAATTATCTTTTTTATTTGTTCCTGGTTCTGTTGGACAGTAGTGCCAGAAGTCAGTCGAGTATATGATTGATCACCCGACCAAAGTGTCCTTTTGAAGGTATCGGTGTGCGATACTAGCTTCCCGACCTGTAGATAACCCTTTCCCTACCGATCTGTGATATGCGTGTGACTTATTTTTCTTCTTCTTACATATACTTCGTGACACACATTCACACTTTCGTTTTACACATTTGCTGCCACCTGGACCTCTTTGAACTTATTATCGGTTTCACCCCCCTTGTCTGAAGAGACAGTCATCGTCAAGCTGAATATAGGTATTAGGAATTTGCAATGATAACATACTAAAAAAAAATCATCAATTGCTCAAAACGGTCCCATCAGGTCTTTGCATTTTAAAATTTTTGAGGTTAAAAAGCAATTCCATACAGAGCAGCATAGTATGCAACGTACTGGTAAAACGGAGCGACCATCACAGGTGAAGTGTCATTTCCGAAAGCGCCTGATATTAGACTTAAGGGTTTGTTTCATGAGGTGCAGCAGGTAACGGCTACGTACAACTATATCTTTCCTGTGTCATGTTCGTTGATCTTAAATGATTACTTCATGTCTAATGAAGACTTGTTGTTGTAAAGGTCTCCTATAGCTAAGTAATCCCACACATCTATCAGGGTCTGTCTATAGATATCCCCTTACAAAAATGGCCGGAATTATCACATGCAGTTCCCATACGTAGGCTTTTGTAGACGGATTCAATCTCTGTCTTTGCCTCAATTTACATAATTGAGAATCAAAGTAAAAGGTCTACCTCTAAAGCTGTCTACATTAATCCTGAGCGCCTGCTATAGAACGTCTGGCCATGATGTACATCTATAATGCAATGCCTGCGCAGGTTGTCCTGTATTCTGTGTGTAGATAGAGAACCGCACAATTCAAACGCTTTTGATATCAGGATTGATGAAACGCCGAGGAATTAAATCCTACGTATTACCCTGTAGAGCCCGGGAGTTCAAATGTTGGCTGCGTTACATCGGCGGTGTCGGAAATGTATTCAACAATGTATCGATGAATATTTAAAAGATATTGATTACAGAATTTTCTATCTATTTTTGAAAACATTAAGCAGGAATCAGAGCTCCAATATAAGCTTTGTCGTAAAAGTAGGATTTGCTTTTTTTTTCAAATCAAGACCACAACACTATCACCTATGTGCAGGAGAAAAAAACCTAAAAAGGACATAAACGGGAGTGTCAACGAAAGCGTACTTTCAACTTAAAATCGATAAACCAGGGCAAAATATCAACAAAGTAAATATTAACATGCAAAGCAAAAGGATCATAAGACAAGGTGGTCCCGGTGGTGGGAATAGTAACTCCTGCTCCATTAGCCATTTTATCTTGATCAAATCGGAGTTACAAAGTATAGCATGTCCTTAAAGCGAGAATCGGGATAGTTACAACGAACGGCAGGGCATTTCTAATGAGGCAATACAATATATATCGACCTTCATATCACACAGCGAAACTGGAAACTTCCAGCCGATCTTAACATGGCAACCATAACACTCGTCAAAGGTCTTGGTCAACCTGCATATCCCTCGAAATAACTGTTTGCTTAGGGTTTGACCTGAATACATAAGATAATGATAATGATGAAATTAACAACAGAAACTTACAACTGTGTTGTGAATGTAAAAAAGGTACGCCACGGACGTACGTTACCGAGACTCGAACCTTTGACCTCGATCATTAGACTGTCTCTGTAATCAAGTATTGATACTAGCAATCTGACTCTACAGTTATATTCCAGCGATTATAAGACGGGGGTTACTCTATGTACGAAAATCTATGGTTGGCTTATCTGGTGTGGGCCAGCAGTAGGGCTCGGATCATTCAAGCAATACTTACATAACCAGACTGCAATGCTATTCGGATTTCAAACAGAAACATTGTTTGGCCCAGTGCACATTCGGGGGTTTCGTCTTGGTCATTGATATCAATACGCTGTCTCATATTCAAAGCTTGACACTTTTGAGCTTACTGTTTTCTTTTTCTTTAATGTATTCTATGCATTAGTTTATGTTTCACATGCCCTATCTCTGGTTAGTCGGCATTCAGTACCATATGTGACAGAGTGTGATATCCTGATAGCCGGAAGCAAAGAGAAAAAAAAGGTACTGCGTGTCCTATGACAGACCCAACGAACTGTCGACATTGATGTGATGACATTCTAGTTTGGTTGCAAAGAAAACAATGCAATGTTGGAGACACGAGGTGTGGCTATACAGAAACTTGAGTAATCAAAGAAGTGTTATGATACTTGTCTAAAGTGATAGCAGCTTGAATGAGTGATCAGATTACAGTTTGTCGTAAAACGAACTTTACGTTTAAATGAGCCAGACAACTACAGCCCACGTGTAGAAGAACGTGTTCCATTGTGATAACACGTGTCGGAACTTCATGTAAAAGTATGATACATTTCAGATTTCACAGTATACCTTTTAAACTGGAACAATCGTTCTCCAAACCGCTATCTCTGCAGATATGGGGAAGAATCTGCTTGCCAAAGCCCATATGAAGCAATTATACAAGGCCTTGTGCAGAATTCGGGGTGTTATAATGGTCGTTTAAAATTATCTGAAGCCCCAATTCCCTCGCTCTATCTCTTTTGCTTTTTTATCTACCCCGTCTTTCAGTTCTCTCTCAAGATACGAATAATTTGCTTTTAAAAAATATATTGTTAAAAGACACTGAAATAATTATACTCCGAAGATAAAATTATAAGCACTCGAAAAGAATCGTAATGCGTATAGTAAGATTAATCGTATTAAACACAGCTCCGGTATGAAGTAATTGGTAAATGTGAAATGATCGAGGTCTTTTTGACGGGTTTCAAGAATCACTATTATGCTATCACGTGGGTGGTAGTGCACCTGTTGACAGCGATATGGGTAAGTTAGTCAGATTGACTTATTAAAACATTGAAGTAGATACCTATATGTTTCTGATTAAGGAAACGTCTTCTCATACAAAAGGTAAATATATATGACGATTGCAGATCGTCATATAGTCGATTATTTCAAAATCAGTGTATAGGCCAAATCAGTTCCTATAAACAATAAAGCGTTATTTGAAATCTTTAAGTTAATTGAATTACATAAACTACTTTACTCGTTGCTTTGTGAAATCATCCTCCCTTGACACTGCGTTCCTTCCCATCATATAGCATTCCTTCTCCTCCTACAGTGTTACTCCCCTCATACAATGTTCCTGTCTTTCATACAGCGTTCCTTCCCCTCCTACAGTGTAACTCCCGTCATACAGAGTTCCTTCCCCTCCTACAGTGTTACTTCCCTTCCTACAGTGTTCCTTCTCCTCCTACAGTGTTACTTCCCTCATACAGTGTTACTCCCCTCCTACAATGTTCCTTCCCCTCCTACAGCGTTCCTCCCCTCATACAGCGTTCCTTTCCCTCCTACAGCGTTCCTCCCCTCATACAATGTTCCTTCCCTCATACAGCGTTCCTGTCCTTCGTACAGCATTCCTCCCCGCATTCAGTGTTCCTTTTCCTCTTACAGCGTTCCTTTCCCTACTACAGCGTTCCTCCCCTCATTCAGTGTTCCTTTCCCTCCTACAGCGTTCCTTCCCCTCATACAATGTTCCTTCCCCTCCTTCAGCGTTCATGTCCTTCGTACAGCGTTCCTTCCCCCCCTTCAGCGTTCCTGTCCTTTGTACGGCTTTCCTCCCTCTCATACAGTGTTCGTTCCCATCATACAATGTTCGTTCCCCTCATACAACGTTCCTGTCCTTCGTACAGCACCCCTTCTCCTCATTCAGTGTTCCACCCCCTCATACAGTGTTCGTTCCCCTCATACAGCGTCCCTGTCCTTCGTACAGTGTCCTGTCCTTTGTACAGCACCCCTTTCCCTAGTTCAGTGTTCCTCCCCCTCATACAGTGTTCCTAACCTCATTCAGCGTTCCTCCCCCTCATACAGTGTTCCTGACCTTCGTCCGTCCTTCGTACAGCGTTCCTTCCCCTCATTAAGCATTTTTCCCTTTCATACAGTGTTCCTTTTCATCTTGCAGTGTTTCCTCCTCTCATACAGAGAATATCTACTGACGATGTTTCGTTTGGTTATCCTTCAAAAGCTCTACGATGGAAATGGTTATAAAATTGATATCAAACAGCGCTAGCGCTATTGTGCATGACCGTTATTGTGTGTGTTTATATCATTATGGTAAATATCGATATTCTATATCAATACTATAGGAATGAAGTATATGGATGTATTTAGTTACAGTAGTAGTTGAATGTAATTCAAACAATGCCTTTATATTGTTTCCTTATAATGTTGAACAACATTTTATGTAAATAACGAAATACCTTTCGAAACAAAAAGGCTCTGAAGTAAGCATGAAAGTAAAATAGATTTGCTGGTTGATTAAAAAATATTGCAGATAGAAATGCTTTGCGGTTCTCGGTCGTTAGTATTCTTCATGGCTCTGGTGAGTATATATGACGATGGATATATCAGACTCTGTACAATATGCACCGTGAAGTTACATAAATTCGCTTAAATTCTTAGCCAAGCCGTATGCTTGACATTAAGTGATTAATTGGTGAACCTAAATCATCTACATATGATTTTTTTATATTTTGGAAATTAATCACTGGTGTCATTTGCATTGAGGGTAAAAGTGCACCACTATCATTTATATATAAAAGATTGAATTGGGGGATAGATACCTCGTAACTAACGCGTTTACCCCCCGGAGCATTATATACCAACTGACATAGATATGTCATATCTTATCATACTTCTGACTCTATTGTAACGGTACAGGTAACCCACGAACATTTTTTCCGTTACTAACTCCTTCGTGAGGTCAATGTCTCAATTTCAATGTCATCAATTTATCAAAAATCATATGTGGCCTATTAAAGTAAACCCCGAAGCGCTTCTTGCAAGTCGCAGCGTAGGTTAGAGGAAGTAATATACCTGTTGCACACCTTGGGTGTAATTGAGAGGCGACTAATGTGGAGTTTCCGCTTAATTCGGGGTTTCCACTTTGTTCCTGCTTGGGATATTAGGATCTATATCTTTTTTTAAAGCAGCTGTTTTGTCTTTTATCTTTTCTTTTCCTTCTCACTTACTCTTGCTATTGAGCCATGTCTTCCAAGCAAACCGTGTCAATATCGCCTGAGAAATGGTGAGGTCGTTAATCATGGAACCCCGAATCCTTGGTCATACCAACTTTCTTTTAACTTTGCTTAAATCATGTCACGCGTTCAAAAAGTCAAGTATTAGTGTTACTGTTTTGAAGATTCCAACGTTATTCTCGTTAAAATGTTAACTTCGATGACGTAGTGTTATTTGATAACAGTGTTTTGCCATATCAATATATATCAATGGTAGCTCGCTTCAGTAATAACAAGGGATGCGTTATCGGTTTCCTTACTTTTGATGACTAACAAAGTCACGTCTTTCGTGTCGAGTAGATTTGTAAATCACATACATTAAGGTGATCTAAGACGGCGAGATGTTACGCTTACAAGTTGACAGAAAACTGTGAATAAGCCTAATTTAACAGACAAGTATGTGGTAAACTTGTTATGTCATTAAATCCTTGCTACCGACGGGTCCTAATGTGTCGCGTGCTTCCCAGGAGAAGCTGCCATCTATCCTCAAAACGAACGGCGGCGACCGCGTCATTGCTCTGCTTGTCCATAGATACCGGATTACCTTAGCAACCTGTCTCTATATCATGATTTCTTGCGTAGTTTTGTAGTTTTGTCAACAGTCATCAAAATACAAACAGCAGCAATGGCGTTAAAAACAGCATACTTAGATACGTTCATTAAATATACGTATATAAGAAATCTTTATAATGTAAAATAAGCCTCTTCCTTGGTAATAGAATGAGGCGTTACACCTGAGAGAGACATATTTACTGCCCGGGATAAGTCGTAACACCGACAAATAATCCTTATCTATGGTCGGCTTTATACAGACCAGACGGAATTAGCAATGGAAAATCGAATATCCTTGAAAAAATCGAGCTATTGATACATGTATGTATAAAGGTTTGCATTGTATCAATTTTGAACTGTCATAATAAATCTATTTAGAAGGGCAAATAACGCCACGTACATATAAAAACTAAGTGTTGAATTTTCATAAAATTTTAGACCAATATTTACATATAACATTTAGACATACGCCTTACAAACTGTCCATAGATACATGTATATATATTTATTTTTTTTCATTTTGATGTGTTATTTTACCATATCCTGTTATTTCTGTCGATAAGATCGTGTCCCTGTGTGTGAACACTATGATATTAATCTATTAAGCTGTGTAAACAAATTACATTCACTATGTTTTACATGCCGAAGTGTATACACTATACACGACACTGTCTCACAGTACCCGCAGGCTCAATTCTAACTACGGCAATCCATCTAATACGCTTTCTGAAACGACAAAACTCAAGGGGTTTTAAAGTGATATACAATTTCACGCATTCAATTTTTCTAAGATAATTCATATGATATGAACTTGATACAGTATCCCAGCTGTGTGCAATCAATACTCCCAGCCAACACATTATTGATAACAAATGTACCTGGAGCATATTATAATTTTCTTTCTTAAAGTTCATTAATCTATTAAACGAATCGTTGCCATAAGAAATTTGACTTAACAAATTGGCATCACTTGAACGTTGGTAATATCCTGTCTGCTGCAAGTCGACACCTGCTTCTGGCCGCAGTGTTCGCGGTAAAAGGATCAAATCCGCCAGTTTAATTTTCTGAAGCTTTATTTGGACGTTCATTTATGATTGGAAAGCCCAAGTTAAAAGTTCTAAGAACGAAAATGAAAAAATGACGACAAAGTGATTATTTAATGAACGTTTTAATGCATGTGCCCAATTAGCCGAAAGTTAATTCGCACGAAATGTGATTGAAAGAGAAAATAACCCCAAATCAAATCAATAATTCGCAATATTCATTAACAACAGCGAAACCCACGTAATCCTGGTTGCTCTACATAATAAATGATCGTCCATATTACGCTAGGTTGGGCTTTAGCGATACCTGCGGACTCTGCGTTTAAATAGGATTACATTACGGTGTATTACCCGGTTATTACCGACATATAAGATCATGCGAAATTTAGATTATCGTTTGTCTGGCTCATCCTAGCTTTCGACATAGAAATAATTTGCCAGAGCGTTAAATTGAAAAGAGTGGTTAGCTGACAGATTTCGTATGTGGAATATTAAACCCACGTAAGAATCCAGAAATCAAAGGTATATCAGAAATCGATAACAAAAATCAAGGATTCACTCACTCATTAGTAAATGAAGTATACGTACAAAAGATGAAAGGAATCATGCAAACTCGTCTGTTTGCGTGTAACAATTCATATTTCGTTAGTCGAGTAATCCATTAATATCAGTTATGCCAGTGTACATGTATTACAAATAAAACAGGTTGAGTTGTAATAAATGTATCGTCTGATACGTACGAAAGTAAAATAACAAAGACTCCGACAAATCGTCAAATACCTGAACATGTAACTAGGGCACGTTTATAACGCAAGGTAGATACGTATAGACAACAACAGGTACTGCGGAGACTCCAACACACGAACGATGACGTCATTAAATCGTCGTAATAGGAGATGAAACCAAGTGCAAATCTTACAGTTAAAAGTGAATATTTACATTTGTGTTGCAGTGCCTCTAGATAACAATACCAACTTAAACTATTTGCATGATTCCATAAAAGCAAGTGTGTAGTAATATTAACAGTGCTACGTGTACCATAACATGACATCTGTCGTGTGCTAACTCCAGCCACTGACATTTGTAACGAATCCCTGTGCTCCAGGACAGCGACGTCGCAGACGTGTCTCTAGACTAATATGGAATGATTGTGTTTTTGAATCAAGGCACATCATGTTTATGTCGGGCCACCTAAGCGTGTCTGCTATAAGATCTAGAACAGGTCCTTTTCAACAGAACAGAATAATTTACTGTCCTCTAGAATCTACACTAACGCGCGCGCGTCCGTTGCAAGTGGGCGAAGCAGGTGAAATCGTCCCGGCTCGTCGGCCAGTCAATCATCGATACATTTTCTGTAGTAACACATGCCGAATGCTCACAGGATGAGCTAGTCCTGTTGACACAAACGACCGACATAAGAATTCAATTAACAGCATCTTTTTAATGGTCATCTGGTTTCTTAAGAAACTCTACATTTCACAGACGCACTTCCTATCTCGTTGAAAGACCAACCGCTTCGTGGCCTGATGAACGTAGCCGCTGCACAACCGGTTTTTAACGGTCAGCTATCTCCGCAAACACGGAATAAATTTTCTGACTTTTTGCAACTAAAAGATTGTACAGGGTTTTTTGTTTTAAATTAGGATTACTGTCAATTTTTAAGATAATCAATGCTTGTTAAACATGCTGGTAATGTAAATTAAATTATTAAAAAATATGCAAAGTGAAACTATGTGTTTATTGCTCAACTGTGTATTTCGTCACCGTTGACAACGCATCATCTTTCCCGCGAAAAAGGCTGTTCAATTCATGTTGTTTTCATGACGGTTTTTTGCTTTTTAACGTGAAAAAAATACTATTTTTTCTTAATTTCAGATCGTCCCCGCTAACGCGCATCATGGAATTCGAATATGTTTGGACGGAACTGTGTTACATACACTCATAAATGTTAAAAGATGCATTTCAAACCTTATTTAAAAGCAAGAAAATTATTTAAAAATGGATTGGTTGACGAAAAAAGATATGTTCATTCCTTATTACAATGAATAGCTCTTATGGTTCGTAGTAACAGAACATTATTATCTGAAGTCGTAGATCAAGATCACAGAGGAATATACAGTTGTGGGATCGCACAACGTTACACGATGTGCGGTGTGCGCACGATGTGTGCACGGTGTGTGAACGGTGTGTGCACGATGGGCGAACGGTAAAAAGCTGAACGATCATTGCTTGCGCACATATGTGCGCACGATGGACGGACGTTGTGCGATAACAATCGTTGTTGGTGTAAATTGAGGAATGCCTTAACAATTTATACGGTTTCTTGTTAAACATATAAACTTGATGTTTACGTATATTTCTATATTCTAGCAACATCTATAAACTTATCTTTCTGTCTATAAATTCTTATATTTAGGAATTGTGTTTTCTGTGTTTTTAAACAACCTTAATCGACACATGTAAAATTACAACACAACCCCGTATACAGGTAAACATAACCATTGTATACATGTACCTGGACCGTAGTTTTCTCCCCGCCTGGGGCATTTACGTAACTCGTTGGGTAAGGCCGGGGGTGCGAAAATCCAGGTGAAGGGGAGCTATATATAGGTTAACGAATGCAAATAACGAATCCTTTTTATTACGGTCAAACGGTATCGCATATCAGCTCTGTGTGTCAGGCACTGGTCAGGTAAAACTCCGGACACTCATAAAATTGTTATTTACCTGTTCTGTTACCTTGGAGCCAAACCCTTTCTTGACAGCCTAACGGTCACTGTAATACTGTGTAATACGGATTGTGAAATTGTATAATCTTGATTATTGGGATGAGAAATTACAGCTATATACACAGTGTACATTATCGCATACAAGCCTTCCGTATTTTTGTCATTCCGTAATTTTGATCTACAAACGATACCAAATCGCACAGTTGTGCGGAGAGAAGCGCACAACGGGGCGAACGATTGCTAAATCGCACAGTTGTGCGCACCATGTGTGGACGATGTGCGGACGGTGTGTGAACGATGTATGCACGGTGGGCGCACGCCATTTTTGGTGCGTTGTGCGGTCCCACAACTGTATATTACTGGGGAATGATTACTTTCAAACAGATGAGATATACATCCATTAAATCTTCAAATTGTATATAATTCCTGTCTGTTTAGATTCTCGTGAAAAAGATGCGCATGTCTGTGTAAAATCTGTAAACAAAGGGTAGAATTTAGAATGGTTACTGCATCAGCCAATGTGACAACTTGTCTGTACGTGTCAATAACGTGTAAACGTTTGCGGAGGTTTGATTTTTCCGCCGTAAAAAGACTGCATCATTCGAGATAAAATGAATTACTTTTTGAATTTACAATTCAAGCCAGACTTGACATTCAACGACATTCCAGACTTTAATGTCAGCGACTCTCTTGCTGTATGTTAGCATGTTCCAAACTTATTTGTTCCTTGCATACATTGAATGTTGTACAGTCGTCCATGTTTTCCGGTAGGAGATAAAATCTGGCATCCCTAAAACAACTTCCTCGGCACTAGTTAACATTTTTTGTCATAAATACCCTTTTGAACTTAAAACCATGTACAGGCTTTTTCAATCAGCTCCGTGCGTTTTACCTCGATTTTCATCACCAACTACACATGTACCTGACCAACAGGGACAGATTAATACAATGTTGTGTGCTACACGTGACGACTTCGATTTGCGACTTTTCTCTGTTTTGATACTGTAGTAGCTTCACTACACTTCCCCATATCTACATGTATAGCGTTTGTAGGACGCGTTTGAATTGGTATTCAAGAGCTTGCTTTGAATATGACAGACAAACTTACATCCCTAAATTTCAGAAAATGTTTTATCGACCCGTCACGAACTCTATTTCCGTATATAATATGACATCTTCTAAAAATATTGTTTTATCATCATGTAGTTTGAAATCGTTTAAAAAGTGTTTTAACTTCACAGAGTTGCAAGGATTGGGACGAACACAACGACCAGACTAATCTCATCCAAATTCAATAACCATTTATTCTATATACACAAAACGCCAAAAGTTGTATAAAGATGTTGTATTTTGGAATTAGGTACGGTATGGTCATTTTCCCCCAGACAAGATCAATAGCAGACCAATTCACTGTATCATTTCCTGAGCGCCATGGGTGGTGTCTCGGGATGGAACAGAGGTCATAACAATCAGGACTGATCCGTCCTCTGTTTATCAACAGATTATGTCGGCCGTATCACAATAATGCAGTTATAGCAACCCCATTGCACCTCTGCAATATCATTTTGGCGAGACCACTGATCACCGACACAGACCTCACACCGTATAAGGTTTACGTGCTTCGTCCTTGTAGTCACTGTAGTATCACTAGAAGCTAAAGAATAAAGTAAACCACGGTACATAAGCACACTGCCATCAATCACAGTGGAAGACGGCGACATGAAAAAGAAGACATTAAATTAGAATGTAAATCATCTTTAAGACATAGAAAAGAACATGAAGCAAACACAGGTTCTGCTGAAGTGTTATCGCTTTTTGCACCTTATATGATGTTTCCTGTTTTTAAAATCCTAGCTATTATAATATGACCAGCACACATCATTACAGTAACCGCTAGGTATTAAACGTGCCTTAAACGATAAAGTAGTGTTACGTTAAGTATTGTTGCAGTCTGACATTTATGCAGAGGACACAATACAGACGCCGCTATTGTCCGTTTGAGACACAGATTGACAAATAGGAAATACCGCTTGCATTAACGTTAAAAATAATCAAAGGTTGTAATACACGTCATATTGGAATGACGAACAAGGAAGTATTGCACGGAAACTAATGCCCCTGCGATACACCTAACGTTAGAGAGCACTGCACAGGGACAGAAGTGTTCAAAAGTTATTATTTTCGATACATTTTTATTATCTCACGGGATCTACTATTTGACATTACTGGTGTGTGAACTTTAAACAAGTTGTATCACACGTGGGATATGAATCCGTCTGTCGGATATATCACCTCAATAACGGAAACCTACAATGTATACATAACATGTGTTGATACCATAACCGATCACTGCTTTTAAATCAGTTGCAGCCAGCACATGGAGCCGACAGGGATGACCATTTTGGAACAGTGACAAATCCGTCAAGTGTTTCTATTATAGTATGGGCACTCGCCACGTACGGCAAGACGTTTAACTCGCGGGCACGGACGGATTGGCTGTATTTGTCGTATTTTTGGATTGTCAGTAGGTCACCATTAATGACTGTGACGAGTTTGGAGCATTGCTTATTATTCTTATTCATGAATTAGATGGTAATCATATATGCTTGACGTACAGAGCCACACTACGGAGAGGTCAGCTTATAATGAAACGTACAACTCGTCAGCCTGCGCACAACTATGCTTTTCTTCAGATATTTTGAATAAAATCTAATACACATTTTCATTAAAGGTTTGACCTTTATTTTGACGGCGTGTACGTAGTATGAACGTAGTTAGCAACAAACATAAATTATTGTGCGTGTCAGCGGTGGTTGCTAGGATAATATAGTTCCAGTGAATCTATTCATTGATATATGAGTAAATACGCAGTGAACGATACTTTTTTTTCTCCTTTTCATCGCTTTTAAAATTTTAACGAAGTCATATTAATAGGACATCAAACATTTGTATTCATTTATAACGATCGTTACACGCATGACCGCACTACTCTGAGATTGACGCGGTCGAATATCGCAAAAGCACACCGTCTTTTGTTTTTACTTTAACGTCAAATAATTTTGAATGTGCTTCCATGGAATAAGAAGCTTGCTATCATCATCAGACACAATTGATCCCGAATACGTTCTATGTTTCTAGATGTTGAAGGAATCAAACAATGTCTATCATCGAACATTTATCTCGCTGAAGAGTGATCGGCGCCATATTTGAAACGGGTAACAATCCGCCGAGCCTTCTTTCATTGTGTATACGCTGTGCTTCCGTCCCTTTGAAAAGCGTGACAAACCTACGAAGTCTACAGCTGGTTGATGCGTTACCTCAAATTCGAAATTGATGTAGTTTGATAAATTATCTGGCATTTGGCACTTCACACGATCGTAGCTCAGAGCGTTTGGGATCAGGTGTCAGTGCAATATTTAAATGTGACATGACAGATTTTGTCTTATAATGTTTGGAAGTAAAAATTTTGACTCCGATTTGTTCAGAACAATCTGATTGCGCATATCCTTGGACAAGGTTCCTATATGACATGACAAAATGAGTATATGATGCCGTTGGGTCTAGATATGGGAAAACATGCGGACATGGAGACCTGATTATGTGTGGTCAATGGTCATGCATTGTTTGGAGGTTTTATTAGTGAGGTTTTCGGGACTGGTAACTAAAACCTAGCCAAGTCCTTCAATTTCACCTTTCCGATAAATCGACGATGTTCTGTCTTTGTAAAACAAGAGTGTTTTACCGCATCTAAAGAAATGAGGACACTACATGCTTTTATTCTTCAACCGTTTTACCTGATATTGATTAACAACAAGGTCGTCGACCTCTGGCGAGCAAACTTACGACACGGGGTTTCCAAAAAGCAAGGTTGATGAAGACTACGGACAGTGCCATGGTCTCCATCATGATATCTTAGGGAAATATGGGTGGGTTTTTTACGTGATTTGATGTTCGCCATTTTCTTAATATGCTCATCAGGATGTTTTCTGGGTTTTTTTGTTGTCACTATAAGGTTGTGGGTGTGCAAACATGAAAATACTTGCACTTGACCAAGATGTTTACGATGGTTGTCGGAGATGAAGCAGACGACGCTCACCCTTCCGGAGCACCTGCATCTATTCTCCTTGTACTTTTTAAATGTTTCCATGTAAACTTTGTTTTTGTCTTAATTTTGCCCTGGTTAAGTCGTTTTTTAGTTCGAATTATGATTTTATTGACATTGGGTATTCTTTAGTTTTTTCCCTATAATCATTCAATCACTAACCAGTGTTTTAAATCAGTCATAGCTTGACAAAGGGACCAGTCGTTATTGAAACGTTGCGACACGTTTACTACGTATATTGTTTGTGTAGAACGTATATATGATAGTGCTTTAAGTCGTTTGTTGTCGAGTCAAAGTACTGCTTTGTAGTAGGTAAATAATGTTACGTTTAATATTTAGTACTTGACGTCGAGTTTCTTATAGAATCACCCATGTCCGTATCACCCAAGCGTCATAACATTTCCTGTTATTGTGAAGATAAACAAGTATTCAATACAGGAATATCTCAATCATTCCAAGGTCATAAACCCAATATCGATGTCGCTGTTGCAAAGATCAGAAATGTTATGCCAGTCACTCTCTGGCTTCATCTGTCTTCATGTAAAGATGCCACTTAGTTCACAT
Organism: Mizuhopecten yessoensis; assembly: GCF_002113885.1. Taxonomy (NCBI): domain Eukaryota; kingdom Metazoa; phylum Mollusca; class Bivalvia; order Pectinida; family Pectinidae; genus Mizuhopecten; species Mizuhopecten yessoensis. The sequence continues at coordinate 996,743 of NW_018408738.1, read as the reverse complement.
AAACATCAAACACGATGATGTATCAAGGTCTTGGGTCCATAGTAAAGGGGGATATAAGAGCGCACCCAGCAGAACTAGTCTTGTCTCAGGGCATTGTCTTTTCATGTTCGTCAATATGTCTGTCGTTAGGTTTTTAGATTTCAAAATTAACTAACCATCACTATCGGAAGTCACAATAGATTTCGAGAGAACGTTAGATTTGGGTTAAGACGTTATTTTGGTTGTTAAAGAAAAAAAAAATTGACCTATTGTTTCCTATTGGAACCTCTGATGTCTTTGTTATTTTCTCTTCTGTTGTACATACCCTCTCTGATCAGCAGTGTCCCCATAGAAGTTTCTACTTATCCCTTTTACATAATGTTAGGGTTTGGAGAGGTGATTGGCTACGGTGTCTATGTAATGATACATCCGTAAGATGAAACACGACCCTTTAGTGGCCCAACCATATGTGGACATAATTTGCATATGGCCTTAGCTGTTGCCAATAGTCAAAACCTAAACAAACAAATATGTTTTACATCATTGTGTTAACGGACCGTTAGGGTTTCACAGCAAATGTCCAATACTCATTATACAGCAGTAAATATCAACTAAAACTAATGTATACAAGAACAAAATCCCAAAAGGTACTGAAGAAAATACAATAAACAAAAGAAACATCAACGAATATGAATCACCTCATGATTCTGTATCCGCAACAAACCGAAGGTAAATTTAGATGACAACAAAGGGGTTCATTTTTCCTACACCACAGGTGGTCACCATACTTTAAGGATCTATGAAGATGATAGGTTTCGTTTAGACCCTCGTCTGGCAGTGTCGATTTAGCGAATGATTTGCCCTCGTGTAAACGAGAGCTGACCTATCGAACAACACATCACTCTCGCGAACCTCCACGTCTCACACTTGTTTGTCTGGTCAGCTGATCCATAGTCCGGCAAACCCGTCCAATCAGAACTAATCACAACACGCCTGTGCGTAATCAAAGTAATTAAAATCACGATCCATTAGTACGGAAGTCCGGTGTGGCAGTGAAGCCATGGATCTGGTATGGCGGCACAGCAGTAGACCCGTTTGTACGGGTCCACAAACAGACGTACATAAGCCTTGTATGGCAGTTCAGAAAAACCACGGCGAATTTAACCAAATGGATTCGGGTCTCAAATTTCGTGAGGATACCTTACACCAATCTATGCATTTGTCAAAATTGAAAAAAAAACAATCTTAAGGAAATGACCGATATGTTTTTTTTCACTCCAAAATTGATCCCATCTTTTTTTGTAAATAAAGACATTGACAATTACTAATTGTTGCAAGTTTGTTCTTTGCGTTTCTGTGATCACAAATGCTACCATACTTTAGTCTGTCTTCAGTATCCTGTTATAGACGGAGTCATTGGAACGTTTGTAATTCATACAAACATTAGTTTTCCGACAATCCCATCAACGTCTTGTAAATATCAAGTAACGTTTGATTAACCTCGGACTATACACTGTCAGACAGACGCTTTAGGTCTGCTGGTGACCTCATTCAATCCAAATATCAAAATCAATCAATTTGAAGCGATCACAAACACATTATCGGGCTGTTCACTTTATCAATGTGACAGGTAACACTATAAACCTACTCAGGGGCGTTAGTCAATTTGTATTATTGAGGACAGCCAGATAAATATACTCTTTACATACACAAGTAATACATAGTACCAGACATCGTGATATCACGTTTAAACTCACTCAGTCTTATGTAATCTACTGCTACAACGCGTATTGGTGTGTCTCTTAATCACTTGATGTATGGCGGCCCGGAAGTGGCATACGTGTATGGCAGCCCAGTAGTGCCATGTGTTTCTGTGGTAGTTGTAGCCTTCTACAGCAGCTTTGATCATATGGTTCAATAAGAGATAAAAGTAGGCAAACAAGAAAATGAATTATGAAATAATTAAAGTGTTGGACTTCAGTTTACTTATTTTGAAATTTCCTAATATGAGTGCACACCTGATAATACAAAGTGTGCAAAAGTCGGTATAGTGATACATGTTTGCGACCAGTCCGACAGCCAGTTTTGATCCGACAGTTTTCCATACACGTTCTATCAGTACGGAGGTCCAACAATGCCATATCTACATGACAGCATGCCCGTTTGGTACAACTATTGATCACAACTGATTGACATTTCGACAGTACTTGTCATATCAACTTGTCTAACAGAGTCGTGTATCTATGGTAGCCCAACATTGTCATAGGCATAATCCGGCAGTATTGCTATTGTTTGACAGCCCGACGGTTCCACCAACGTTGTATATAGTTATGTCAAGTTCCATGGATCGTTTCAAATTGAGGTCATTCCAAACTTGTTTCCATCTTGAACAATATACACCTATATGTACCTGCAGTGTAAAGACTCCAGTCTCATAATCTATCCAGAACTACAGAAACAATTTAACATCGAGCTGTTTGCATTATTGAGATAGATAAATATGTATGATAACATAAAATAGTTTTAGCCATTTCTGATGGCGTTTTATATTCACCTTAATAATGTGTAATTTCTAGATAAGCTTATTAAAGCTCGATAAACTAACCTTCGTTGTAACCCAGAACGTGAGAAGATGATTGCTATAACAATATTAGCATGTATCATTTAGTGCATATTAGATGACAGGTAAGATAATTTTAATTATACAGGTACATCGCGGGACAAACGAGGGTGTTAACAGTGATGTCTGGTCTGTCTCTACCATCACCATGTCGCGACATTCTAAGACTGGAATCGGGGACCGCGAGTAATTAGATTCCAACGCTCGGAGTTAATTAGATGCTAGAGCTTGAAGTTAATTGGAAGCAGTAACAGTTCGATTGATGCCTGGCGACATGTCCTCAGTGTGGTCTGTACGTTCGTTGCCTTGGTATCTACCATTCGGAAATCCGGTCGGGTCGTTAATGCGTGGTTTGTCTATAATGCTCGGATTTTTCATTAATTCAAGAGTCAGAACATCGAAGATGTCAGTTATTGACGCTAACATTTGCATATCCATTATCGTTGTCGATGTATACAGAATACAATTAAGTTTGCTGTTGGTATAAGAAAAGAAAGGGTAGCTGCCTGTTGCTTAGGTGTGATCAGGATAACTCTTAACACCGGCATGCTCTTTCATATCCTGAGATGCCAGAGAACAACTCCGAATATTTATCATGTTCTTTGCCGAGATTCCAAACGAATTCTCTATATATCGTTTAAGTATCTGATAGGACACCAGAATGACAACTCTAAACACCGGTACGCTCTCTACTTGGACACCACAATGACAACTCTAAACACCGGTACACTGCCTACTTGGACACCAGAATGACACCTCTAAACACCGGTACACTCTCTACTTGGATATCAGAATGACAACTCTAAACACCGGTACACTCTCTACTTGGACACCAGAATGACAACTCTAAATACCGGTACACTCTCTACTTGCACACCAGAATGACAACTCTAAATACCGGTACACTCTCTACTTGGACACAAGAATGACAACTCTTAATACCGGTACACTCTCTACTTGGACACCAGAATAACAACTCTAAACACCGGTACACTCTCTACTTGGACACCAGAATGACAACTTTAAACACCGGTACACTCTCTGCTTGGACACCAGAATAATAACTCTAAACACCGGTACACTCTTTACTTGGACACCAGAATGACACCTCTAAACACCGGTACACCCACTGCTTGGACACCAGAATGACAACTCTAAATACCGGTACACTCTTTACTTGGACACCAGAATAAGAACTCTAAACACCGGTAACCTCTCTACTGTACACTCTCTGCTTGGACACCAGAATAAGAACTCTAAACACCGGTAACCTCTCTACTGTACACTCTCTGCTTGGCCACCAGAATAACAACTCTAAATACCGGTACACTCTCTACTTGGACACCAGAATGAAATCTCCAAACACCGGTACACTCTCTGCTTGGACACCAGAATAACAACTCTAAACACTGGTACACTCTTTACTTGGACACCAGAATTACACCTCTAAATACCGGTACACCCACTGCTTGGACACCAGAATGACACCTCTAAATACCGGTACACCCACTGCTTCGACACCAGAATGACAACTCTAAATTCCGGTACACTGCCTACTTGGACACCAGAATGACAACTCTAAATACCGGTACAATATCTGCTTCGACACCAGAATGACAACCCTAAATACCGGTACACTGCCTACTTGGACACCAGAATGACAACTCTAAACCCCGGTACACTCTCTACTTGGACACCAGAATGAAATCTCCAAACACCGGTCCACTCTCTGCTTGGACACCAGAATAACAACTCTAAACACCGGTACACTCTCTACATGGACACCAGAATGACAACTCTAAATACCGGTACAATATCTGCTTCGACACCAGAATGACACCTCTAAACACAGGTCCACTCTCTACTTGGACACCAGAATGACAACTCTAAACACCCGTACACTCTCTACTTGGACACCAGAATGACAATTCTAAACACCGGTGCACTCTCTACTTCATGACAACTCTAAATACCGGTACACTCTCTACTTGGATACCAGAATGACAACTCTAAATACCGGTACACTCTCTACTTGCACACCAGAATGACAACTCTAAACACCGGTACACTCCCTACTTGGACACCAGAATGACAACTCTAAACACCCGTACACTCTCTACTTGGACACCAGAATGACAATTCAAAACACCGGTGCACTCTCTACTTCGACACCAGAATGACAACTCTAAACCCCGGTACACTCTCTACTTGGACACCAGAATGAAATCTCCAAACACCGGTCCACTCTCTGCTTGGACACCAGAATAACAACTCTAAACACCGGTACACTCTCTACTTGGACACCAGAATGACAACTCTAAACACCGGTACAATATCTGCCTCGACACCAGAATGACAACTCTAAACACCGGTACAATATCTGCCTCGACACCAGAATGACAACTCTAAACACCGGTACAATATCTGCCTCGACACCAGAATGACAACTCTAAACACCGGTAAACTCTCTACTTGGACACCAGAATGACAACTCTAAACACCGGTACAATATCTGCTTCGACACCAGAATGACAACCCTAAATACCGGTACACTGCCTACTTGGACACCAGAATGACAACTCTAAACCCCGGTACACTCTCTACTTGGACACCAGAATGACAATTCTAAACACCGGTACACCCACTGCTTCGACACCAGAATGACAACTCTAAATTCCGGTACACTGCCTACTTGGACACCAGAATGACACCTCTAAATACCGGTACACCCACTGCTTCGACACCAGAATGACAACTCTAAATTCCGGTACACTGCCTACTTGGACACCAGAATGACACCTCTAAACACCGGTACACCCACTGCTTGGACACCAGAATGACAACTCTAAATACCGGTACACTGCCTACTTGGACACCAGAATAACAACTCTAAACACCGGTACACTCTTTACTTGGACACCAGAATGACACCTCTAAACACCGGTACACTCTCTACTTGGATATCAGAATGACAACTCTAAACACCGGTACACTCTCTACTTGGATACCAGAATGACAACTCTAAACACCGGTACACCCACTGCTTCGACACCAGAATGACAACTCTAAATTCCGGTACACTGCCTACTTGGACACCAGAATGACAACTCTAAATCTGCTTGGACACCAGAATAACAACTCTAAACACTGGTACACTCTTTACTTGGACACCAGAATTACACCTCTACATACCGGTACACCCACTGCTTGGACACCAGAATGCCACCTCTAAATACCGGTACACTCTCTGCTTCGACACCAGAATGACAACTCTAAATACCGGTACAATATCTGCTTCGACACCAGAATGACACCTCTAAACACAGGTCCACTCTCTACTTGGACACCAGAATGACAACTCTTAAATACCGGTACACTCTCTACTTGCACACCAGAATGACAACTCTAAACACCGGTACACTCTCTACTTGGACACCAGAATGACAATTCTAAACACCGGTGCACTCTCTACTTCGACACCAGAATGACAACTCTAAACACCGGTACAATATCTGCTTCGACACCAGAATGACAACTCTAAATACCGGTACACTCTCTACTTGGACACCAGAATGACAACTCTAAACACCGGTACACTCTCTACTTGGACACCAGAATGACAACTCTAAATACCGATACACTGCCTACTTGGACACCAGAATGACAACTCTAAATACCGGTACATTGCCTACTTGGACACCAGAATGGCAACTCTAAATACCGGTACACTGCCTACTTGGACATACGCCCTTTGCTGGGACACTAGTATGACAACTTTTAATATGGTGCACTTTCCACTCGGATGCTAGCAGTACACTCTGAATAGCGTCATGCTGTCTGTCGGGACAATAGAGATACTTAGGATACCATCAGTTACAAAGTCCAAAGATTTAGTGTTTACAATCAAAATCGTTACGGCGTCAACAAGCCGTGTTAAAAAAGAACACGCCTACAAACCGAACGGTTGTTTCAGAGTGTCACTCACTGTATCTGGCTCGTCGATTGGTTGATAGAACGTTTGAGGTATTTGGGTATCATTTTCAAAAGTCTATTTTATCAAAACTAATGAGAGTTTGTAGAAGAAATTAAATCAGAACCCTGTTGACTCTAAAATATTTCAACTATGCATATTTCCTGCCGATATTGATCGTTTATACCCAAATATTCGCCAAAATACCGGAAGTGTGCCTTCCAGGATACAGTAACGCTGGTTCAACGGCCTACGTAACTCTAATGGTATTTCGCGTTCGTTTAATAGAACCACGCGCCCGAAATATCAAATTGTGATAAAAATGTAAAGTGGATAGTATCTTTTTAAGTAAAATGAACAAACATTTTTGGAACTGATAGTATAGTATTGTATAAAGAACATTGATATTTAACTGAAAAATGTCCCGATTTGGATACAGTAGCGTTAGATAACCTGTGTGCCGATAGTACATGGTTTACCCACGAAAAGCAGCTGTAGTTTTACTCTCGATGGAGCGTATCCATGGAGATAATTCTCCGGAAAATTATACCTAATTGTTTTCGTTTTTATTAAGTTTTTACGCAATATTGAATAAAAATTGCAATTACAATTGAAACTGTTTAGTTTTTATCAAGACAGGAAATACTTATACCGGCAAATATATGCTGCCGGTATCAAAAAAATCATGCATTTTTTGCATATTATTAAAATTTCGTTCTGTTGTATATGATGTGAATACATATACGCACCCACAGGGACTTGACACATTCCTATGACCCAGAATGAAAGTTATACTTTTACTCTGGGTCATAGGAGCGTGTCAAGTCCCTGTGTACGCAATAGCATGTGGATATGCTCAACGAAACAGTCTACTACGGCAATTAATTGATATAGATATATATGTATGTGGCTTGAAACATTGACAAATATATTTGTCGCATGGACGTGTCACTTTCCCTTTGATCTAGCTATGGTATAACCAACTTATTTTACACAGTTTTACTAATACCATATGGCATTAGTGAGGCTCCTCCCCTATACTGAATACAATAGAATTCTCCATTCTCATTGGTCAGCCAATGAAAGTGTACAGTGGCCAATTAGTGAATGTTAATAGGATATCGACACCGTGGGAAATAACTAAAAATACAAATACAGGAAGTTCAAACTCATTTTATTAAGCAACATTGTTGCAAACAATTCAACAAATTTCGCCTTTACAGACAGGTTCCACGGTCCATCTTTTTTCCCGTTTTGTAAGTTAAAATCTTAGCATAAACTGGTACCAGTCGGTCTTGTAATTAAAAGACACGTGGCAATTGTGAAACACATTTCTGGACATATTAGAAATATCAGCAAATGGAACATGGACCTTTTCTGTAGATTGTTAATATTCACATTAGCAGGCTTACTATCTGAGGAACCAGTTTTACATGTAGCACCCTCAATTTTTACCATTATTCTCCTTCGGAGGGTCCAATAATTTGCTCACTTCTAACAACGGTGCAGTACACAGTCTCTTGTAAGCTCGAACTGATGTGCTCCTGTGACCAGTTCGGGACATTATCAACTGTTCAAATGTTCTCTTAAAATTGTTACGTGACACTTTATGCGACAAGTCGGTTACATCATAGGCCTCGCAATATGTCAGTTATCGTACTCGAGGGGCGGAGCTTACATTTCTCGCGCTACGCGCTCGAGAAGTAGCTCCGCCCCTCTCGGACAATAACTAACATATTGCTCGGTTCCTATGATATAACCAATACTTAACGCGTATACATTTGCATGTAAACGTTACATCTTGCACCGTTCTATGATATTACCTTTCAGTGCAGCGGCCGGTATGGGCAGCTTTCAAGCATTTGTAATGTTCTTCATTTTGCCCTCTTGTAATAATAAATACCATTATAGTTCACGAAAATGTGGATAAGTACATATTAAACAAAACATTCAAGTCATGAGACATGGTTTGAAACGTAATCGTAAGTTGACAAAGCGCGCAAACAACGTCTCCGAAAAAGATACAATGTTGTACACTGCTTTTGATTACAAGGACGACATCAACCTCAAACGTTATATCGACCAATCGACGAGCCAGATACAGTGAGTGACACGCTGAAACAACCGTTCGGTTTGTAGGCGTGTTCTTTTTGAACACGACTTGTTGACGCCGTAACGATTTTGATTTTGATTTTGTATAGGCGTTGTTTTGTTGGGATTTTTTTATGAATATCGACCATTATTATCAAATGAACAAAAGATAAGTATGCATATGTTGTATCACACTTTGATGTAGAATTCAAAATTAAATAACATTAAGTATCAAGAAGTATCCCACATGATCCGTGATCTGTAATGTCAATAGTTGATTTAATTTCCAGCTTAACCTGTACCTTTACTTCCCGTGACTAATGTCACACCTCTACAATGTTTGGCATCACTGTGTTGTATCACAAATACCACATGTATCATCCTCATAATTAGCTTCATTAAGACAATGTCGACGAACAAAGTAAAATAGCAATTGAATATACTCCTTTGCCAATGAATCATATTCCTTTGAAAAACACAAACTTGGTATTTGAAGTATTCTTGGCAGGCACCAGAATTAGGTACGTGAACCATGGGGTAAAAGCAGTTATCCTCTCAACGTCTTCACGGTTTTTGCTGCTAACATAGGAAGCGTGTTGACAGACGTCTACCAGTAGAGCAATGCGTGCACCAAGCACGCACAGGTGTTATTTAGATCGGACGCCATGATTTCAATATTGCATATTCGGCTGTTATGGAAGACTAATGGTGTTTTTGTACTATTTATCTTACTGAATTCAATGAAAGAATAGACAGGCTCTATCCCGCTGCATGATAATATGATGCGACTAATGTTTGGCCTGCTGCAGTTCGGATCTATATCGTGTATGTCCCTTCATTTAATTGTCTAAATATATCTGCTCAATGTTTCAATAAATTTTTTCCAATAGATTAACTTAAAACTCATAGGAAGGTTAATTTCCATGAGAGCTCAGAAAATTGGATAGCCACAATGATCCTACTATAATTTAAAGAGTTATGCTCCATGAATACTAGTAAGTGGATTGTGTGTAAACACAATTTTCTGACCATAATTAATGGACTTGTTCACTTGTTTTCATCCATGCAGTACTCCATGCATTCCTATGTGTTTTACTGCGCTCATTGATCTACCAGGTATGTTGAACTATTTCTCATTTAGCACATTCAACGTGTGACTGGTGTAGCATGTTCTAATTCGCAGTAACCTTGATACTATAGCTTTTATCCTTCCGTGTTGGTCTTGGAAAATCGGTCGGTCAAAGCTTGTGATCATTGTACGCAACTTGTACGACATACTTGTGTTGATTGGCCGCTAAGATAATACACGTGTATAACGACGTCACGTCAAGTGTTAGAATCACGAAGTTTTCGGGGTTTTTGGTGGTGTTTTCTTTTTCGAAAATGCCTGCTACTGTACAAGCTTGGATATGTACAGGTATTCACAAGTACACAAGTGTTCTCAAATTTATGAGGTATGATTATCAAAGCTAATGTCCGAATCGATCCCTTTTGTACTGTTCGAAATAATGAGGGAGGAAGCTAAGAGTGTTTAAGTGTCCCGTAAAGTTCTCATAAGGTCTTCAACAGTAGCATTGTATTCGGTTGACCTTTAGCATTGTCGATGATTTGATGCAGCAGTGCCAGGAAATCACGTACAGTGTTTTTCTCGTTGTAAACGGTACGGGATACTTACAGTACGATTATTGGTATGCTTACATATTTTCCGTTAATTACAAACAGTCATCGACAGAATAAAATGGCAAGGGGATTGATAGGTTGATATATGCATTAGTTTACTGACCGTCTCTTTAAAGCCATAATTGGGAACTTGTTTCACCGACATATACCAAACCATACATAACACATCTAATATCGTAAACTACTTTGTGGTTTTACATTTTAATGTTTTTAAGTTTCCGGTATAAATTCGTTTTCAGTGAGAGAACTGATGGCCCTGTCAGGAATTTGTAAACTACAGGCCAAAGTAAAGTGTCTTAGAGAACAATTCATGGGCCATTGGCATCGGCAAACAAGATGACTTGAGATGGTGGTGTTATGGACTTGTAAAAGGTCAAAGAAAAAGTATTTCGCCAGGATTCTTGTTCCTACTTTTTTCGGTATCGACCCCTGTTTATACGGGCTTCCTATTCTATACGACTGGCAAGTCCCCACCTCCGTAGTCTGCTTTGCGCCGGTGCGCAGCCTGGTTACTCAATCCTGTCAGCAGTCACGGCCGTAACTCCAATAACGAATGTTTTCCGATTTATTGCCACCGAGTACTCGAACAATTAAACGTTGTAGTCTGGTTTTCAAACCACAAACAGTTGTTTCACAGCACGTTTATTAGTTTAAATATGTACTCTGTCTTTGTAGTGGGGTCGGTGCATATATTCATATATCCTAGTGCATACGATCCTTGGAGCTCAGTCACTTAAACCTGCCTGTTGAACAGGTTCCATTCTCAATCAAATATCAGTTAAAGTATAGTTCACGTATTTATTTACATTCCATCTATAAAAAATACATCAGCCGACTCCCAGTTATTAATACCGTTCAAATGTGGCAATCATTTAACGAAAACGTGACACTTCCCCAAGTCTCATTTACTTTGCGTATCGATTAACGTGTAGACAAACTTATAACCTTGCAATTTCATGTAGTTCATTATACACAACACAATCTTCAGCGGTCTAAGGACATGTAGGGACACTTGTACTTAATCTCGCTTTAATATGTATGTAGGTATCTGCATCCATTAGCGTTGTTAGTTTGTAAAACACATCACAGCGTTTCGTAGCGTTTAAAGTAAGTTAAGACATCACTGCATTCCTCAGTGTCTTTAGTAAGAGGTTAGATCATTATATCCTTTTTGACCTTTTTCTTTATATTACTGGAAAAGTCTAGCGTTTTAGTTAGTTCGAAAGCCTTTGTATTCCTAAGTGATTTTATTACGTTGGTAAGTCACTCCATTCCTTTGGGTTTTAGTAGGTTGAAAAAAATCGGGATTCTTCAGTGATTTTTGTAAGTCGTTCTAATCTTTTGCGTTTTCGGTTTTACTTTTAGGGCTGTATTGTTGATATAATACTAGTTTGTATAATGTTGCGGTATCTAGTTGGTTACCTTGAAATACATATTTGTGCTACTGATTAAACAAATGCCTGTTTTAGGTTCGGTTTCTCCCTGGCCCCGTTGATGATATACTCGGGTATGTTTCATTTTCATTAAACTATAATGAAACAAGAAAAGTAACGTCACACTTTCAAGTCATTGAAAATCTGAACCAAAATATTCTAGACTGTTACTGTTTTACGTTATAGTTTAAAATTATATGTTATACGTAATATATCACTCATGACTTTAGATAAAATATTACGAATTTACTAAATAGCACGGTATTCTTGTCATTACTATAAGAATATGACACAAAAAGTCCAAACAGATAATAAAAGTACCATTACTCTCACTAAATCACTGACACTGACAAAGTGAAAAACATGGTAGATATGTAACAGTCTATAGTAAAATAAGATTTTATGGTGTCGAGGATACGGAGTTAATAATGTCGTAAGTAAAGATTTTAACCTGCCGTAGATAAAAATGAAATAGTGTCGTAGATAAAGATGTTATAGTGTCGTAGATAAAGATTTATTAGTGTCGTAGATAAAGATTTTGTATTGTCGTAGATAAAGATTTTGTAGTGTCGTAGATAAAGATTTAAAAGTGTCGTAGATAAAGATGTTTTAGTGTCGTAGATAAAGATTTTATAGCGTCGTAGATAAAAAAAAATACTGATGTCGTAGATAAAGATGTTTTAGTGTCGTAGATAAAGATTTTGTAGTGTCGTAGATAAAGATTTTATAGTGTCGTCGTAGATAAAGATTTTATAGTGTCGTAGATAAAGATGTTATAGCGTCGTAGATAAAAATAAATAATGATGTCGTAGATAAAGATGTTTTAGTGTCGTAGATAAAGATTTTGTAGTGTCGTAGATAAAGATTTTTTGGGTCGTAGATAAAGATTTTGTAGTGTCGTCGTAGATAAAGATGTTATAGCGACTTAGATAAAAAAAAATAATGATGTCGTAGATAAAGATGTTTTAGTGTCGTGGATAAAAAAAAATAATGATGTCGTAGATAAAGATGTTATAGTGTCGTAGATAAAGATGTTATAGTGTCGTAGATAAAGATTTTATAGTGTCGTAGTTAAGGATTTAAAGTACCGTATCGTACGTAGTGAATCACGTGTTACACAAATGAAGTATAGGAAAGAGAGGTACAAATATGGCATTGTATTTACATGTTAGCATTCTTCTAGCATGATTGTAGTATTCATTTTGTTGTGCAACCTTCCACCATTACCCTGTTTACGTTTAGTTATCTTCTCTTTCAAAAGCAATTTATTTGGCATGACATCCGTCTGCCTGTGGCTCTCGGATGGTACTTGTTTCCTAGTGGTGTTATGTTTATCCATAACATTGCGGGAATATTCCGTATGTAATCTCATGCAGTTACACATATACGACCCCCGTTTATGTATATGGGTACTACTGGAGGTTTGGCAGGTGTCGTTGGAAAGATAGGGGATACTTTTAAACAGACATTAGCCGCAAGGAGATGAAAAGGAGAAATATATTCGCTCTGTTAGAGAAGTTAAAACTTTTTTTTTCAGCTATTGAGTGTCTGATATACTTACAATATAACGGAGATGTAGAATGAAGCTGAAAGATGATGTTTTGTGTATGTAGCAATATATCTTCTTCAAAAAGCTTATGCCGGCCATTGACGACGGCAAGTCAATGGTCCTCTTACAAGTCATCACACTGAACTGTCACAAATAGCCAGGTCCCTTATTCTACCAACAAGTACATGTATAACCTGATGCGATTGGCAGGCAGTGTAAAACAGAACTAGTAAATACAGAAAGGAAAAGGAATTGATCTCCATTGTAAAAGACAAGGGAATCAGATAATCATAAAACATGGGTAGTGGAGACTGCTATGTTGTTAATTATCTCAATAACATGATAAATCAATGTATAGAACCCTACGAAAGATCCAAGGTAAGACATCCATTACTCGCAATTCGAGCGTACAAGTTTAGCTCATTTTACAGCGTACGCGTGTTTGATGTTACTATTTTAGATTCACATCCAAAATCGTTGTTCTTGCTGCTGATGCTGCTGCTGTCGTCGTCGTCGTCATCGTCGTCATATTTCGTGAGTTTGCTACTTTTTCAGTAGAGTCAGGACAAAAGATTTATTGACGACACAAAAAACTTAAAGAGTATCGTTGAGGTAATTAAAGGTCTGCTCATGTTCAGGGTGATCAAATTTATCTGTTGAGTATGACATCAAAGAGTCCGTTACCAGTTTTAATCGTAATTGTATCCCAAAGCAATTATGTTGTCTTTCTTCAGTTACATCGAGCTGGTGTCGTACCTTACACGTATGTAAGCGGAGAGACACAGAGTGAAATAGATATCCCTTGTCCATTGACGAACACAGCTGTTGACACGCTTAGTATGATAGCAAGGCTTAGTGTAACATGAACGCTTACGTAATAACAAATCTTTATCTCAAATCAATGCAAAATATATTAACAACGATTGATATAAAACACAACTGTATATCATTTGCATAATTAAACATAAGTTAGATTTACAACGCTTAATGTGATAAGAAGGCGTTATATAAAAACGACGCTTAATGCAATACATTGAAAGAATGCAAACTATAAAAACAATGCTAACGTTTAATAAAACGGCGTTTTGGGAAAACATTGTTTAATGTAATTGCGACGCTTAATGTAATAAGAAGGCATACTATGAAAAAACAACGCTTAATATAATGAGAAGGCGTATTTTTAAAGCAGCTTCATTGCTTTGAAGAGCAACACAAAAAATATATAGAATGCGGTAACAACGTTTTATATCATTACGACACTTACATTTTTTGTATTATTAACATATTTCATACATTGGAAAGTTGTGGTATGTCCAGCACATACCTGTTTTACTATAACTGCATTTAAAACTGTAATTTGTTACGACAAGGATCCATGACAAAAACTGACGATGTACCAACCATGACATAGGCTTCATAGCATTGGTAATATACATAGCAACAATGACGTGTACCAACCATGACGTATGCATCATAGCATTGGTAATATACATAGCAACAATGACGTGTACAAACAATGAGGTGTACCAACCATGACGTAGGCTTCATAGTATTGGTAATATACATAGCAAAATTGAGGTGGACCAACCATGACGTAGGATTCATAGCATTGGTACTATGCATAGCAACAATGACATGTACCAACCATGACACAGGCTTCATAATATTGGTAATATACATAGCAACAATGACGTGTACCAACCATGACGTAGACTTCATAGCATTGGTAATATACATAGCAATGATGACGTGTACCAACCATGACGTATACTTCATAGAATTGGTAATATACATAGCAACAATTACGTGTACCAACCATGACATGTACCAACCATGATGTAGGCTTCATAGCATTGGTAATATACATAGCAATGATGACGTGTACAAACCATGACGTATACTTCATAGAATTGGTAATATACATAGCAACAATTACGTGTACCAACAATGACGTGTACCAACCATGATGTAGGCTTCATAGCATTGTTAATATACAAAGCAACAATGAGGTGTATCAACCATGACGTAGGCATCATAGCATCGGTAATATATATAGCAACAATGACGTGTACCAACCATGACGTAGGCTTCATAGCATTGATAATATACATAGCAACAATGTGGTGTACCAACCATGACGTAGACTTCATAGCATTGGTAATATATATAGCAACAATGACGTGTACCAACAATGACGTGTACCAACCATGACGTAGGTTTCATAGCATTGGTAATATGCATAGCAACAATAACGTTTACCAACCATGACGTAGACTTCATAGCATTGGTAGTATACATAGCAACAATGACGTGTACCAACAATGACGTGTGCTTCATAACATTGGTAATATCCATAGCAACAATGACGTGTACCAACCATGACGTAGGGTTCATAGCATTGGTACTATGCATAGCAACAATGACATGTACCAACCATGACGCAGGCTTCATAATATTGGTAATATACATAGCAACAATAACGTGTTCCAACCTCGACGGAGACTTCATAGCATTGGTAATATACATAGCAATGATGACGTGTACCAAACAATGACGTAGACTTCATAGCATTGGTAATATCCATAGCAACAATGACGTGTACCAACCATGACGTAGGTTTCATAGCATTGGTAATATGCATAGCAACAATAACGTTTACCAACCATGACGTAGACTTCATAGCATTGGTAATATCCATAGCAACAATGACGTGTACCAACCATGACATTTACCAACCGTGATGTAGGCTTCATAGCAATGGTAATATACATAGCAACAATGAGGTGTACCAACCATGACGTAGACTTCGTAGCATTGGTAATATATATAGCAACAATGACGTGTACAAACAATGACGTAGACTTCGTAGCATTGGTAATATATATAGCAACAATGACGTGTACAAACAATGACGTAGACTTCGTAGCATTGGTAATATACATAGCAACAATAACGTGTACCAACCATGACATGTACCAACCATATTTGTTACGACAAGGATCCATGACAAAAACTGACGATGTACCAACTATGACATAGGCTTCATGGCATTGGTAATATACATAGCAACAATGAGGTGTATAAACCATGACGTAGGCAGCATAGCATTGGTAATATATATAGCAACAATGACGTGTACCAACCATGACGTAGACTTCATAGTATTGGTAATATATATAGCAACAATGACGTGTACCAACCATGCCGTTGACTTCATAGCATTGGTAATATACATAGCAATGATGACGTGTACCAACCATGAAGTAGACTTCATAGCATTGGTAATATACATAGCAATTATGACGTGTACCAACCATGACGTAGACTTCATAGTATTGGTAATATATATAGCAACAATGACGTGTACCAACAATGACGTGTACCAACCATGACGTAGGGTTCATAGCATTGGTACTATGCATAGCAACAATGACATGTACCAACCATGACATGGACCAACCATGACATGTACCAACCATGACAAGTACCAACCATGACACAGGCTTCATAATATTGGTAATATAATGACGTAGGATTCATAGCATTGGTACTATGCATAGCAACAATGACATGTACCAACCATGACGCAGGCTTCATAATATTGGTAATATACATAGCAACAATAACGTGTACCAACAATGACGTGTACCAACCATGACGTAGACTTCATAGTATTGGTAATATATATAGCAACAATGACGTGTACCAACCATGACATTTACCAACCGTGATGTAGGCTTCATAGCAATGGTAATATACATAGCAATAATTAGGTGTACCAACCATGACGTAGACTTCGTAGCATTGGTAATATACATAGCAACAATGAGGTGTATCAACCATTACGTAGGCATCATAGCATTGGTAATATATATAGCAACAATGACGTGTACAAACAATGACGTAGACTTCGTAGCATTGGTAATATACATAGCAACAATTAGGTGTATCAACCATGACGGAGACTTCATAGCATATAATATTGGTAATATACATAGCAACAATAACGTGTACCAACAATGACGTGTACTAACCATGATGTAGGCTTCATAGCAATGGCAATATACATAGCAACAATGAGGTGCATCAACCATGACGTAGGCTTCATAGCGTTGGTAATGTACATAGCAACAATGACGTGTACCAACCATGACTGGTAATATACATAGCAATGATGACGTGTACCAACCATGACGTAGACTTCATAGTATTGGTAATATATATAGCAACAATGACGTGTACAAACAATGACGTAGACTTCGTAGCATTGGTAATATATATAGCAACAATGACGTGTACCAACCATGACATGTACCTAGCATTGATAATATACATAGCAACAATGAGGTGTATCACCCATGACGTAGGCTTCATAGCATTGATAATATACATAGCAACAATGAGGTGTACCAACCATGACGTAGACTTCATAGCATTGGTAATATACATAGCAACAATGAGGTGGACCAACCATGACGTATGCTTCATAGCATTGGTACTATACATAGCAACAATGACATGTACCAATCATGACACAGGCTTCATAATATTGGTAATATACATAGCAACAATGACGTGTACCAACAATGACGTATGCTTCATAACATTGGTAATATACATAGCAACAATGAGGTGTACCAACCATGCCGTTGACTTCATAGCATTGGTAATATACATAGCACCAATGACGTGTACCAACCATGCCGTTGACTTCATAGCATTGGTAATATACATAGCAATGATGACCTGTACCAACCATGATGGGCTTCATAGCATTGGTAATATACATAGCAACAATGACCTGTACCAACCATGACGTAGACTTCATAGCATTGGTAATATATATAGCAACAATGACGTGTACAAACAATGACGTAGACTTCATAGCATTGGTAATATAACGTAGACTTCATAGCATTGGTAATATATATAGCAACAATGACGTGTACAAACAATGACGTAGGCTTCATATCATTGGTAATATACATAGCAACAATGACGTGTACCAACCATCACGTAGACTTCATAGCATTGGTAATATCCATAGCAACAATGAGGTGGACCAACCATGACATGTACCAACCATGACACGTGTACCAACAATGACGTATGCTTCATAACATTGGTAATATTCATAGCAACAATGACGTGTACCAACCATGACATGCACCAACCATGATGTAGGCTTCATAGCAATGGTAATATACATAGCAACAATGAGGTGGACCAACCATGACATGTACCAACCATGACACGTGTACCAACAATGACGTATGCTTCATAACATTGGTAATATTCATAGCAACAATGACGTGTACCAACCATCACGTAGACTTCATAGCATTGGTAATATATATAGCAACAATGACGTGTACAAATAATGACGTAGACTTCATAGCATTGGTAATATCCATAGCAACAATGAGGTGGACCAACCATGACATGTACCAACCATGACAAGTACCAACCATGACACATGCTTCATAATATTGGTAATATACATAGCAACAATGAGGTGTATCAACCATGACGTAGGCTTCATAGCATTGATAATATACATAGCAACAATGAGGTGTATCAACCATGACGTAGGCTTCATAGCATTGATAATATACATAGCAACAATGAGGTGTATCAACCATGACGTAGGCTTCATAGCATTGATAATATACATAGCAACAATGAGGTGTACCAACCATGACATGTACCAACCATGACAAGTACCAACCATGACTCAGGCTTCATAATATTGGTAATATACATAGCAACAATAACGTGTCCAACCATGACATGTATCAACCATGATGTAGGCTACATAGTACCAACCATGACTATAGCAACAATGACGTGTACCAACCATGACATGTACCAACCATGACAAGTACCAACCATGACACAGGCTTCATAATATTGGTAGTATACATAGCAACAATAACGTGTCGAACCATGACATGTATCAACCATGATGTAGGCTACATAGAATTGGTAATATACATAGCAACATTGACGTGTACCAACCATGACGTAGACTTCATAGCATTGGTAATATACATAGCAAAAATGACGTGTACCAACCATGATGTAGGCTTCATAGCAATGGTAATATACATAGCAACAATGACGTGTACCAACCATGACGTAGACTTCATAGCATTGGTAATATACAAAGCATCAATAACGTGTACCAACTATGACTTAGACTTCATAGCATTGGTAATATACATAGCAACAATGAGGTGGACCAACCATGACATGTACCAACCATGACGTAGAGTTCATAGCATTGGTAATAAACATAGCAACAATGACGTGTACCAACCATGACGTAGACTTCATAGCATTGGTAATATACATAGCAACAATGACGTGTTCCAACCTCGACGTAGACTTCATAGCATTGGTAATATACATAGCAATTATGACGTGTACCAACCATGACATGTACCAACCATGACATAGGCTTCATAGCATTGGTAATATACATAGCAACAATGACGTGTACCAACCATGACGTGTACCAACCATGATGTAGGCTTCATAGCATTGGTAATATACATAGCAACAATGACATGTACCAACCATGTCGTAGACTTCATAGCATTGGTAATATACAAAGCAACAATAACGTGTACCTACCATGACATGTACCAACAATGACATAGGCTTCATAGCATTGGTAATATACATAGCAACAATGACGTGTACCAACCATGTCGTAGGCTTCATAGCATTGGTAATATACATAGCAATTATGACGTGTACCAACCATGACGTAGACTTCATAGCATTGGTAATATACATAGCAACAATGACGTGTACCAACCATGACGTAGGCTTCATAGCAATGGTAATATACATAGCAACAATGACGTGTACCAACCATGACATAGGCTTCATAGCATTGGTAATATACATAGCAACAATGAGGTGGACCAACCATGACGTAGACTTCATACATGTAGCATTGGAAATAAACATAGCAACAATGACGAGTACATGTAGGCTATAGCACTCATAAGGTAGCAGTAGTGGCGTATTGCTATAGCATTGGTGATAAACATAGGACGATAATAATAGAATTAATATTGATTCAGGAAAATGCATACACAACAAATCAGTTGCACATAAAGTAGGTAATAAACAAAGTTGATATATATAGCTTATTTCCAGTTGGGTCCACTAAAATAAATGCATAATAAATATTTTGTAATATATACGCATGTTAGATATAGTAAAAATGATCAGGTATATATAAGACATAGCAAAACAAAATTCGAATAAAGCGATGTAGTAGCCATAATATTACAATGACGTGTACATGTAGGTCATATCACTGGTAATAAACGTGACGCATATGGCCATAGGCTTGGTAATATCCATAGCAACTATGAACTGCAGTCCATGGCATTGACAAGGTAGCAATAGTGACATGCTGCTTTAGCATTGGTAATATACATAGCAACAATGGCTTGAACATGTCGGCTTTAGCACTGATACGGTATCAGTTGTGACGTATTGTCCAAAGGATTGATATAAGGCTACAATGACGTGTGGACTGGGCGTGGGTAGGGAAGCAACTGCTACTTAGGGATGTGAAGTGTGCTATTTGTCTTGTTGATCGATATATATAAACCAAGTTATTGTGTTAGATTTCTACGATGTCTGTCTTATATCTTAGGCAATCTCTAGCTATCAGGTTGTGACCTATATCGTTCAAAATATGGTCAAATAACACTATTTGTATAATCGTAACAAATGACCAAGTTTTAAATGGCAACATAAAAAGAGATGTATGTCTATTTGACCTCTATGCCATATATTGATGACCTTACGTGAGTATCCATGTCATATTGAATTTATTAAAAGAGTTTAATAATTTGATAGCCTTTAGGCGAGTGTCATGTCAAATTATTGAACGAGTTTGATAAATTCAATACTACACGGACATGAAAGCAAGATTCTATTTATCACATGACATTCATAATTTGAGAAAAAAGAATCAATCAAATTAAAAGTTATCAGCTGACTCTATATAGGTAAAAACCAAAGTATTCCGATCAAAGTATTGTTGTTCCGCGCAGTGCAAAGTAGTTCCATTGTTTTGATGTTGCTATTGTTTTTAATAATGAACAGTTTTAATGCAATGAAAATTATGACAGACTAAACATTTAAAATTCATTTAATAGTAAAAGTATTAAGATTTATTAGAAAAAGTACAGTTGATAAAGTCCACAGTAATGTGACGTCACGCCTCATATGTCGCCGCTTCAATCAGTCGCAGTAGCTGAGTAGCTAACTGAGAATCGCTTTCGTGATAGACTTTCAGATACTTTTTTATTTGGTTCTGATTGATCACCTTGGTTGATATTAATTTTAAAATTTCTTCCGCTAATCGGACCACTCAATATTGATTGAAAATGCTTCTTATCTCTCACATCGAAGATCAAAATGTTGCCAATTTGCTGCACGGAAATACTTGACAGTAAAAACATGTTGGCAGGTGACAGAATCGGACTTTCCAGAGCTTCAGATTTGTGAAATCTGCTTTTGATGATCTTCGTTGATATGACTATAGATTTAATAGATAAAACGGTCTTGTGTCCGGACATTTGCATAATTTGAATTGGGGAATATTTCTTTCACAGAGGGTTTGAGATATTTCCGAGCGCTATGATTTGACAATTGAGTTTCAATTCCCGACTACTTGATCATTCTTTGCATCATGGTGCACAATCTACTGAATCATTCTGGCTGTTTCCTGGATCGCATTGGATCATCTTGTGATGATGTTTGTTTAGTTGCTGCGTAAACCATGATCAAATTTGGCATTGTAACCACTCGGAATTTTTTCAGGTAAAAGTTCACAGTAAAGTTGATACAGTAGTACCTGAAGTGGCGTAGGACAGTTGTTCTCACGGGTTTGGCCAATCGCAGCACCTATAGGGTTTATTACACGTGTGTATTACCATATTAAAGACATGGTCGTATGACGTAGTAAAATGGGTCATTTATGTAATAAAATTACATTATCACATTAATATAAAAAGCACAAGACAATGACAGCACACGTTAACACAACAACCTACATACAACAAGGATACGACATAATTGAGTAGTCAGTGACTGCTTGATTAAAAAAAAAAACATTTCATACAGACAGAAACCATGTTCCCGTCATAACATTTGAAAGGTTAGACACTTTTCTGGTCTTTTTAAGGATTGAATCCTGTTCTGTTGAGGTGTATTGGGTAAAAACCTCAATTGGTAGGGAGACATATTTGATGAACTGCAAATCGCAAAGCAGGTCATAACAAATTTGTGTCAGATTATGATTCATTTTTCATATTTAAAGTCAGAGTGATTTTATTTATAGATATTTTTTTTTTAAATCGAAGATATTGCAAGAAGTCTAATACACGGAAGGTGCGGAAGAATGTGACTTCATCAACCAATATGTTCATTTCATTCGGAAACTTCTGAGAAAAAAAAGAAACAAATTGAAAACAATTTATCTTGAAACCACTTCCCGCACTGATTTGCTAACGCATTCATCCGCCAACTGGAAATTTGGTGATAAAAAACACAGATGTATTTGAAGTTATATTGATTCCATAGTCTGTAGAAGTGTAGATGTAGAATATTTAGTAACAGATAATAAATTACGATGAGTCAGGATACATCTTTACCATCCTGCGTCTTCGGTGCATTTCCGGCAGATCCAATGATACAGAATACTCATCCATGTTGACTTGTACATTTAATTTATCGCTGTAAACCCGTAGTTAACGACCTATGGTTACTGCAGATGCCTTATCACTAAGAGTGTGTGCGGCGACGAATGGCTGTGGGTAGAAGCGAGGTGATAACGAGAGACAAGAAGTAAACAACTTGACAATTAGTCTGTTTAAATGTACAATGTTTGACATCTTTAAACGTTATTTTATATAAGAGCTTACTCAATCACCAGAAGCATAGGAAGATTAGTTTGTGTAAAACAATTGCAACTACTTAGATATCAATTTTGAAATACATGCTGCCTTGTTGTAAGTTTCGACTTGTCCTTTATTATTTGTCTGTGAATTATAATATCGCACAGGAAAGCACGTATTGTGTCATCAACAGTATTATATGGACATCAGAGCTGTCTAATGTTAAGTACTTTTCTAACCCTATGTCGATATCTCATTATAACACGTATTTTTGTATAACAACTTTAACTTTTGCGTCAAGTCATCAGTTTTTGTCATCAGATTTTGAGCTGTTGTCGGTAAACCATTATTTAGGTTGTGAAAGCATGCCCTTTGTCATTAGCTTCTGTACCTTCGTCATCAAATCGTGTCTGTTATGAAATCATGTTATTTGTCATTAAAGTATAAGCATGTATCACAAAACATGTCCCTGTCTTTATATGGTGTGCATTTGTCAGTTTTTTATAACATGCCAGGCGAGAGTATAACCCGCTGCTATTGCTAAGAACGGCTTCGTACATGCTAATTGTATTGATTAATGTGTATGCTAATTGTATTAATTGTATAGCTATGTACTGTAGAGTTCTGTAGAGTGACTAATGTTAGCTAGATAGGGCGCGATATCAAATGCTGTTTTTCTTTTTTTACATATAGCCACAATGTAACACAGTATAAGCACCTACAATTTGAACCTAACCTGTTGCATCGTTCACCGTTGTTTCACTCTGTGAACCCGGACGTATATAGTATACAATGTATTAACATCAGTGTGGGGAGAGCTAGTTTAAACTTTCGTTACTTAGATGGATGAGTCACACAAGGTTTAGGTAAAACAGACGGAACATCAAAATTATCAGCAGACTAAAGCGTGGAGATTTCCCAGGATGGGAAGGTAAGGGGAAGAGTGTATCTCAGTGAACTGATCGTTGTCTTCAAAAAAGTCCGAACATATCGTCTGGAGATGGAGCATGATATACAATTAAATTCATCCCGCATGGTCGCGTACTGTGCACGTGGGATTGTACGAGTGGTTTCATGGCAAATAAAATATACAACTGCACAGCATGGTATTTTAATATACGCATTGATAAGATTACTTTGCATAAAATGCCTTCTGTATCTGTAAACATATCTACTCTGATTCCGGAACGGTCACATGCTGTAAATTATGGTTAATGTTGTATTGTAGCACTGCATTAAATCTTTAGAACGAAATAGTCTAGTGAACTGTGGGCGATAGTCGGAAAGTGTAGGTAATATCAATTGCAAAGTTTTTTAATTTACGGGACATCAACATTACACTTTAGTGAACAGACTGTCCATTCATTTAATGTGATAGCACAACGTCTAGTCTGCAGACTTAATCCAGCATGGCATATAGTTTCACTATTAATATGATCTCGGAATAGAATGTCATATTTGGATCATATCATAACAGTACAAAATGTCATAAAATGTTATATCAGTTTAGACTATCTATCGGTATAAAATGGCATATAGGTAAAGGTGTCATATCGGTATAGAATGTAATATCGGTATAGAATATTATATCAGTTTATATCGTGATATCGGTATAGAATATCATATCGGTTTTTAATGTCAAGGCGGTACAGAAAAACATACCGGTTTATGTTACATCGGTTTATAGTGTTATATCAGTACAAAATGTCATATAATTTGTGTATAGTGTTATATCCGTACAAAATGTCATATAATTTGTGTATATAATATTTGTAGTCATACAAATAATAAATGCTGTCGACCTTGGTATTTGTATTGTTTACTGACACACATTTCATAAAAATCTCAGTTACGAGAATGTCCCGTGTGCCGAAGCCGCGACCACTATCATCAATATTGATACATTACTTTGATTAAGTTAACGCCTAGTAAAAATATTCAGA
The DNA here is from genome assembly GCF_002113885.1 of Mizuhopecten yessoensis. Classification (NCBI taxonomy): domain Eukaryota; kingdom Metazoa; phylum Mollusca; class Bivalvia; order Pectinida; family Pectinidae; genus Mizuhopecten; species Mizuhopecten yessoensis. The sequence goes on along the minus strand of NW_018408738.1, from coordinate 971,549 downwards.
TCTTATTTGAGATTTGACCTGTCGCTAACTCCCAGGGTTCTTTTTTCAATAGGAAATACGGAAAAAATCTTTTATTGCGTCATGCTGCTAACTTTGATAAAAACAAAAGCCCTGAGGAATATGATGGCTGATAACCATGCACTTGAAACACACTTACAGTCCTGGCTGTGCAGCGCTAACGAAGTACTGATCATCGCCACGTGGTTAGGTTCAGCAGCAGTACCTTGGTATGGAAGCGGGAATCACCTATATAAACAGTGTTCGCTATCATTGTGTTGAAAAACACACGTACTTTTAACTGTACCGCTGTTATGGGTAACGATATCAGTACTAAACACCTGCCGGTCCCTGTAGTTGTTGACGATTCCGGCTCCAGTGTATATGTGATCCTCTCTCAGATCCTCTACAGTGTTGACGATCGTTGCTCTAGTGTGTATGTGAACCTGTCTCAGACACTCTGCAGTGTTGACGATATTGATGCTACCGTGTATGTGATTTTACCTCAAGTCGAGCAGGAATTTACCTCAAGTTGCTCTTCAAAGCCAAATGTACAACAATGTGACATATGTACTTCTGTATGTGAATGGCAGATAATCTAATCATCGCTTGTATGTGTGCTCAATGTACGTTGCGGTATATCAATGGATTATTTCAATGTATAAAATAACAGTGATTCCTTTTGTTATCTCGGCAGAATAATTGTTTAGAGCTATGCACCTGCATTACCAGCATTCCTGTAAGACCTTTGGTAGAGTAATAGTATAAAAAACAAACCTTCCTGTCGTCATTATTTTATCAGACTCTCAAAAAGATATCGCAGAACAGCATGTTAAGATAATTATTTACATTTTTTTGTTATTTCAGATATTTTCTCTGATTGGACTGATGCTTTCCTTCTCGGATAGAATATATAAAGGATCAACCGCTTCTGTGGGTAAGTTATCAGGATCTCTACTGCACGTGTACTTTAATCTATTTCAACATGTATTTATAGATAGTTTGATGGCATCCATTAGTAATATTGAAATGGGGAATGTGGGGAGAAACAATTTATCAAAATGTCAGGAATATGTATGGCTGATATTGTGTTTCTCTTTCTTGATACATAACGCGAAACATACATTGCGAAAAGCGCTGATTGCAAAAATTTATAATTATTCTTAGCTTTTTTTTTTGTAGTTACTTGATAATTATCAAATATTATTGCAAATTATGTTACTTGAACATCGGCAAAAAAATGGCTTTTACCAGCAGTGCAAACAAAGCAAAACAGGTCCCCACAAACTCTGATATGTTTACATATCGACAGGGGACATACTGTGCAGGCAGGGACAGTTAGACAAACTCTCGATACATGAAAAAGGCACACGAATTATCCCTAACTGACTGTATTAACTGTACGAAGCGTTTATCCACGTCCGGCGATAACACGATATCAGCGTCCAGAGATAACAAGATTTTGATCCCTCGTGTTAAAATGGCGGTCTATTAAATGTTATCCCGTTGCGATCTTAATCAAACACGTGTAGGCAGAATTCTTCAGGGGCGCAAACCACGTTATAACGGGGTTCCGTCGATATGACCAAAACATGTTGACGTCAGCCATGCAAAATATGAAAATATTACAAAGTATTACAATCTGAGGATTTACGTCTCACAAATTTTTTCATTTCGAGGGTATACAAAGTATAAAAATATGATTAACAATTATTACAATATGTCGCAAATACAAAATACATTGTATAAGAATACGACGACAATACAAAACATTCAAATTTAATGTTAAACGTCTAACAAAATTCAAAAGGTATGTACTACTATTTTTAAGGACTTTGGTATGTCCCAGCCTGGAGACAGAGTACATAGGCAATCGTTCATCAAAGCAGAGAGAAATACAAAAGTCCCAAATTTGGCATAGGGTGCAGGAGATTTGTTTCCCTATAAGTAGAGGACACATAAGTAAATCTCAATTCTGCAGAAGGTTCCACATTAGTCTTCTCTTACGATACATGCAGTGGGTAACAGCAGGTGTATTCGTTTCTTTATCCCCGACCTGCAGGGGTGAGCAGTGCATGCACACAACATGTGACATAGATATCTAACGTATTTTAATAAGGATTTATAATGCAATACTGCATATAGATACACAAAGTATACCAATATGAGTACAGACTATTCTTATATGTGGAAAAACATAGGAGTCTTAATATGATATTAAATATAAGTGCAAAGTATTAAAAGGTGAGTGTTAAGTATGTACTAAACAAGGAGTGCGAATTTGACCATATGATAGACAATATGATGGATAATATGAGAGGCAAATGATACAATATCAGGATATACAAAGTATCATATAATACGGATATGCCAATGGCGTTTAATACTTAGTCCTGATTCATAACATATGTTGAAATCGTAATTAAAATCTTACATGTAATTTCCAAAAATATTCTTTCTGTTGAAAAGGAGCCATAAACTATGCCTTGTCGGGAAGCAAAACGGTGTAAATTGCTGGTTAACGTCGCACAACAAAGCACAACAGAGCAAATCGTCCACTGACAATGGGTAAAATACAGTAACCTGTCCATTGTGTAACAGTACACGGTAGTGAAGCTCGCCTATTGAATTTAGGGAACAATACATGGAAGTATATATTGCTCATTGACGATGGGTAACCTAACACGTCAGTATAAATCGTCTATTGAAGTCGAGTAAAACGACCTTCAAAGTATCTCCTGTTGAAGCAAACAAAAATTGATGATGATTATGTCGGACAATACGCCAGTTTAAATAATGCACTGACGTGGGGTAGAATTACACAATTGTGAGAAAGTTGAAAAACGTCAAGCAAACAACAGTGAATGTTGACCAATGACGTAGGGTAATCCGACTGTGTAAGAATCACCTTTTAAAAGAAAAATCTTGAAGATGATATAAATCATCGGCTGACGTCGGAAAAATACGCCGTCGTATTTTGTCAATTGGCAAAAGGTTAAACGATATTGTTAATTGTCTACTGATATCGATTGGCAATCGTTGACAGTGAAACAGTAAGTGAACTGATATATCTTGTGACATGCAGTATCAATGATGTGGGGAGTTGTTTTATTTATTACAACAAAGCTGTGTTTGGGTTTTAAATATTCATAGTTCTGTCGATGTAAATCTTACGCCATTGAATGTTTTATCCTACATACAACTACGTGTATTATGGCTATGGACAGTGACAGAACAGACGATACTTAGGAGTGGACTGACTTGTCATTTACCAGCGAGTTGGGTCTGCGGCTAATCTATAAATTCAAGGTGCTGTGTTCATATATGTGAAAGCCTATACAACGCATAATGATTTGTAGCTAGATTTTTGCTGGCACTATTTACATAAAGTGAGTGAAAGTACAGCCTTTTTAATTTTATAATGCGAGAGATATTATGAAAGGCACTGAAAAAGTGCACAATCACACACACAATCACACACTTTATCTGATAACGTATCACATTGATAACGAACAGAACAAAATATAATAATAATAAAGTGATATTCTAATAGCAACACTTTTCGATATACATGATATACCGATGAAATGACAAGTAATGATCGACACACACTAGCCTAGCACGTCCATTTGGTTTCAAACCAAAGAATCAACTTCTAACTTTGTCCATATAGAGGCACTTGTTTATTTCTAGCTGTTTCGTATTTTTGGGGACTCATGCAACATCTGAGGTCTGATGACGAGGTCGGCTACAGGCGATGTGGACAAGTCTCTAACTGCCTTGTGATATGTCGCTCATGGGACGGATTACCCTTCATGTGTATGACGATATGATCCGCCAGTAAAAATGGTGGCAGATTTGATAGATTGCATTGCATATATGAATGTTGATAAAGGGTTTTTACTGAACAAACGTGTTGCTGTGGTTACACGAAGACAATTATCTAATGTGACGTCATACAAGAGACATCAAGTATCATATATCTGATATATGTTAGATCTGTTGTTTGACAACATCAGACCTAATAATCGATAGGAAAACATACTTAAACAAGCAGAACGAAAACCCGTATTGGAATAAAGAAGACACGAGAGTGACAAAAAATACCTCGGAATTAACACAATTCTACTGGAGTGACATTTAAATATGGTGGTAAAACAATAGGTCGTTGTAATGTTATATGTTCTAGGGGGTTATACACAGGCCAAGTATGAAGGGAGGAAAAATCAGGTAGAGTATTGTACACTAGTAATCACGTGGATCACATTGGTATTGTTAAGTAGCTTAAGGGGATATACTAGATTACAGTCATACGTATCCGTTTAACCTTCCCTAACCAAACCTGTATCGTACAAAAATATATAGCCTCACCTATCAAGTCTTGTTTCATGCATAAATGTATAACCTACCCTAACCAAACCTGTATCTTACTTTAATGTATAACCTGCCCTAACCAAGCCTGAATTTTACATTAATGTACAACCTGCCCTAACCAAACCTGTATCTTACATTAATGTACAACCTGCCCTAACCAAACCTGTATCTTACATTAATGTAAAACCTGCCATCATGAAATCTGTGTCGTATGTAAATGTATAACCTGCTTTAGCCAAACCAGTATCATACATACCTGTATAACTTGCACTAACCAATCATGTAAGATACGAAAATGAACAGCTCATCAGAACAATCTTGTTTACCGATCATTTGTCTAATTATATTTTATGGCATTCAAGACGGCCGGTTTCGTAATCAATTTCCTAAATGTAGTATTTATGTTATTCCATTTTGGCTTTTGTTAACATGTCGGTTGACACTTACTGAAAAATTTGATAACTGGCATTCACAAAATAACATCGTATTCAAAATGATGTTATCACAAAAATTCAAAATAAAAGGTAGTATCGTCAGAAGAAAAGTTAGATATGTCATTTTGATATTCAATATCAAAATGGTAAATAGTACGGTACATGTATTTATGTCCAGTCGTTGTGTGGCCAGAACTTCTTCTTCCTGTGATTTTTGCTTGCACGACGGGTCCAACAAAATTTGGCCCTGTGATACCGAACATAATTCTCCTTTTCAACAAGTAGAATTTGGACTATTACCCCAGGAATCAGTCAATTAGTTAGTAGTTACTGCAATTAGCAATGCGATAGACTGGGATAGGCGATGTATTACAATTCGTGTGGTTTCCGTTACGCCTTGGGGATTTAATATCTAATTTTCTCCTGAAAAATCTTTTTACATTAAAGTTTTCCTCGACATTTTTTCGTCGTTGAATGGGCCCTAAACTGCTAAGATCTTTAAACTTGTAAATATTAGCTCAAAAACAAAACATATCAGGGATAACCGAACTTGCCCCGGTCTCCCGTATGTAACTTATCATTGATGATTGGTAAAAATGTATTCACAATATATTTTTTGTTATAAATCGGCACGCGTTATGAAAAAGTTATACGTTGCTGAAAAAGGGCGTTGCACTTGGGTTGGTTGTCTGGAAAATTATTGTTAATTTCGTCATAAATGCTTTTTCTATTGCTTCTTTTATGAGTGGTGATGCAAAAAAAGTAAAGACTATATCCAGACTTTCAACAATGTCAATTATTTCGTTCATATTCTCAATAAATGGAAATCAAAAGCTGATGAAATTTTAAATGATCTCTTTTGTAAAGATATCTCCCGGTAGAAGGCAGATGGATTGTGACGTGCTTGTGACGTCATACTATGATAATCTCTGAATGAAGTCTCATGCCTGTTGGTGTCACATTTTATGTGATAATCTTTCATCACTCATAATGTATATTATTGTTAATCTAAATAAACAAGTAATAAAATATGAAGATTGTTTTCACTATATGAAGATATTCATGTATGTATGTACACTTCCTGCTTCCCTGGTTCAGTTGTTATAACGACCACATTGTGGTGACTGGTGATGACCTGTATTGGAATTATACAAAGCTTGCATATTTCGGGAGATGATCCTTTTGCTATATTTCACGAGAAGTGATATATTTCATGTTCTGTAATCAAATGATATATGGGATTTTTGTCAATATTCGTCAAACTAATAAGTTATATTTGGATAGCTTTCTATAACCGTGCAGTCAACGATATATGTATAACAGTGTTCGGAGCCAATGAGTAACTCGAAAAATAAGTTATTGTTTACAGTAACCGATGAAACATAATTGTTCGGTTGACGTCAACCTTGACCTGTTAACGTCATCTGGTAACATCTTCCATTTTCTGAAATGTCTGACATAGATAAAATTCGAAACATCGCAAGAATTAAGTTGTTGTTTTTCTCGGTTAACACTAATACAAAACAACCAGTAAAGATGAGGGAAAGTCGGGAATACTTCAGCTTACAACTATGTCAATTATTGTCAAAGGTAGCTATGATACATTATATTACTTCATCATTCGGAACGTTTAACGCCAAGTTCATTATCCGTTTACGTAATAGGTAGAGCACGATTACAGATGGCACGAAAAGCTTATTTATTACTGTAGACAAAATGTCAAGGCGAAGTAAGGTATCACCTTCTTAACAAAGTTATGGAGCAAAATTAAATTGAAGTTTCTGGCTTGTGATTCCACTATCAATTAATGATGAGGACTCATCGATCAAAGGGGGAATGTTAAACTGTAACATAATTAGTGTAATTAGGATTTCCTCACAGTATCATCATTCGTGAACTCAGCGTTGGTAGAAGTTAAAATAGTCTACTGGAGCTGGTAACACACAGGCAAGTTCATTTATAACAGTCGTATGATTTAAATGTCTTCTTGAATACAAACAGGACAATGGGAAACGTACACGTATAAAAATATATAAATGCATTAACTTTAAGTAGTATGAATATATGCCTGTCTTTGAGAACGACGTACCCTATAGTATGTTGTCCCGAGTGTGTAAACCATCATGGTATTTATACATAGCTCTACATGGTATACCAAAAGTGGAGTACATATTGAAGAAAAACCTAAATGTATTGGATATATTTGGGGGCACCTGTCATAGATAATGTAATACTAATTGCAAAATGTAACATATTGATAAACTTCAAAACGCTTTTGTTGCTGAAACCCTGCCTTTAACTGATGATAAACTGAGTCGGTAATGAGCATGCTGACTGGTGATAATGGGGAGGTTGAGAGGGGTTTACAAAACTCGGTCGAGTTTCAAGGAATGTTAGTGCTGGTATCATATCGATCAAAAAAATAGAAGATCGCTTACCCAAACGATAAAAGAAGTTACATCACTCTATACAGAGTTAAACTGTACTTAAATGCAAATTGTGTGGCCCTAAAACAGAAGTGGGTCCATTAGCCTGTGTTAATCGTGTTGATGTATAATCTGTTTGTCTGCCTGTAAATACTCAGCCTGTCAGCATAAACGTAGAGATCGGGGTCGCCTTGTCAAACAGTATGTATAGGATCGTTCGAGTACAACTGCCGTCATTAGCTACTTCTAGCATGTTAATAACATAATGACAGGGTCGCCTGTCGTAATATCATCCTAATGCAATAATGCATCAGGCAGAAATGTCACATCATTTAAAGTTAAAATTTCACACTATGTACAAAATGTACGGATGAATGAGTTTGCTGGCCATATCGTTTTAGTTCAAGCCACAACAAAACTTAGGACAATCAAAGTTGAGGATCTGAGTTAAGGTAAAAAATGTGTTTTCCTGATGAAATGTAACCTTAAGACACAGCAAACAAATACTATTACAAATCAAATATAAATATCCCATACTTAGTATACTATTACAAATCAAATATAAATATCCTATACCAAGTATACTATTACAAATCAAATTTAAATATCCCATACTTAGAATACTATTACAAATCAAAAATAATTATCCTATACTCAGTACTATTACAAATCAAATATAAATATACCATACTTAGAATACTATTATAAATCAAATATAAATATCCCATACTTAGAATACTGTTACAAATCAAATTTAAATATCCCATACTTAGAATACTATTACAAATCAAATTTAAATATCCCATACTTAGAATACTATTACAAATCAAATATAAATATCCCATACTTAGAATACTATTACAAATCAAATGTAAATATCCCATACTTAGTAAACTATTACAAATCATATATAAATATCCCATATTTAGAATACTATTACAAATCAAATATAAATATCCCGACATAACTCTGACTTAGGCCGAGGATGACGTCACTATTTTTGGATATGATGGTGTCTGTAGGTACAAATATTCCTATTAATGTACGTGTAATGACATCATCGATACCGAACCAGACGTACAGTATGTCTGGTGTTGTTCCTTCACTATGTGTAACACATTTTCGGTTACATATATGTTGACTACTTTCCGCGTTATGATATCACACAATTCCCGAACCCCGACAAAACCAAATCTATAAATTACTCAAGCAGGAACATGTTAGTAAGTTCGTTGTGTTTTTGTCGACATGTTGTTAAAAGTAAAAATGTACAGATGAATGAGTTTGATGGGCATGGCGTTGCAGTAGAAACCACAATTAAACCTAAAGCATGCAAGGTCGAAGTCGTGAATTGTGGTAAAAATGTATATGCCTGTTGAAATATAAACTTAAGACACTGCAGCTGTGGGAATGTGAATTTTAAGATGATCATAAATTCCGTGGAATTGAGCGCTGGACAATAGACACTTTCACACAAAACTCCATTTCTTTTTTAGTCTAAATAGCATTAATTTCAGCGTTCAAATGCATTTTTCATATTTTTTATATTTTGCTTGTCTGCATGGGTGTTTTCCTTTAAAGCAACAAATGTTTTGTACGTGTTAACTCATGTTCAAATGACAAACACATATTACGAAGATCAATACAAGGATAACGGGAAACACTTTGACTATAGACTGCTGCCAACTATGGGAGCATGAATTTCAATAGATTTCGTTGAATTGTTTGCCGGAGTTAAAGGAGACATTTTCCAGTCTCTCTTCGCCGACCTAAAGACTGTTTTTACACAACGCTTAATTTGCCTAAATGATTATCCGGAAAAGTAACAAAGACATTCCAACTCCTGCAATGTCACTAACAGACATATCGACAGTTATTGTCTGACACATACCCATTGACCGTGCAGATTAGGTATGCCTTTGAACATAAAACCAAGACCGCTACAGACTCTTTAACATCCACTGCTAATGTAACTTCGATCTTACCTTACATGACCAAACAGGACGGCTCACTTCTATGCTATCCGATAAGCGGGCCGGGAATTCTCCCATTTAGAGTAACATCCCTTTTTCGTTAATCTGTTTACGTATCGCTGTTGTTTCAATGTCCCTTGGCGTGCTCCATATAACGTCTTTTCTGACAGATGTCAATGGTGGTTTGAGAGTTCCTTAGGACAATGAAAAACTTTTATGGTTGCCTTCACGAATTTATTGGGAAATATTCAGTTTCCTTGTGCGACAGGAATACCGACGTTTTGATTCTACTGGTTATTTGTTAATGTCATCCCCTTTTTGAGAATGTGACATTACATTTATTTTATATTAGATAGCGGATGTCCCCGATGAGGCAGAATACCCTTACACATATGGAACTCTTTGTCTTATTGGCCTGTACATGTTCACGTGTTCATGCCTAGCTCTTGTTACAGCGTTTCTAATTCTGAAATTTCGTTTTTGTTTACACTTTTTCTTTTTTTTCGAAAGCGTTATGATATCTACTGTATTATATACTAATTGAACAGGATTAGAATGTACGAAAATAATGAAAACAAAGTGGCACACATAAGAAAAACAGTACTGGTATTCTGGTACGAAGAAAGAATTAAAGTATTGGTAAATATTATATCAAACATTACTTGGTGACTCATCATTCAAATTAAGGTAAACAAACATCGTTAATTGTTTGTTGTCTTGAGGGAACGTGTAATCAGTACAACACAGGAATAACGTAAGCATACGCTTAATACTGGCAACACGAGTTGGTCCTCATACGGTTTGCATGTAACAATCGCACCAACTTTTTAAGCACCGAATTTAAAACATAGTTTGCTGATGGAGAAAATAAAATAAAGTCAGCACTGTTTTACACCATATGCGTATATGGTCTATTTAGGACAAATCAGTGGTAGTATTAGTCAAAAGAATGCAATACCATATTTAATGGTTCCGAAACATATATCAATTACAGAAAAAGATGTCTATACAACCCTTTATACATTTTGTTTACAGCTTTCGGATGCAACAGAGAATTATAGATTCTCGTGCAGTATTTTCAGGGTTTGTCGTGAGAACAATTTTCTCATCATGAGCACATGCATAAAATCGATAGGCCACCGCAGCGGCGAACGATGAGAAAATACTGTATAATAAACTGTTTATCATCTATTATATACTACTACCTAAGTATTTTTCCACTTAAAAAAGTTAACTAAACACCGTGTTAACTAAATTACTTCTAAGTTGAATCGTCAACGATCGCAATTCTTCGGTCTGTGACAAATGTAAACAAATAGAAACAGATTGTGCGGAGGAATACAACGAACCTAAAAACTATGTAGATAAAAATATTTTTAAATCTATCCTACCGCCATGGGGTTTTCTATATGCACATTTACGCTTGAAATGGTGTTATTACCCTCACAATATTTTTTGTAACTTTATATTGATTTGTTTAAGACAGACTTTCACTTCGGTTTAAGACGTCACCTGGCGTGACCAGACATTCAGTTTTGAGAAAATACGTTTCCGGGAATGCCGGGAAATGGGCAAAACAGAGTTCAAACTCTTCTCAGGTTGTTCTCAAGTCGTTCTCAACTTCTGCTATGGTATTCTCATACTGACAACCCATGATCATGAATTTAGCATGCTACCGGTAGGTGGCATAAAGTAGAATATAGATGATAATTGTTTTTTATGTTAACCGGAACTGATAGTCCGCCAGCAGAGTCAACAACCTTGTTACGGAGAACAGTTACTAGAAATACTAAGTAGGAAAACATCTATTCAAACTTTAGTTTGTTGTTAAAGATAGTCAAGGTCACCATATGGCCCATGCGTTCCGTTTCGGACTCGTCATTGTTACTAAAGGTCAAAACAATGAAAAACCTTATCCAAAATGTGCCGATGTGGCCGATTGGTTAAGGCGTCTGACATTCTGCTACCACTAATCCTCCACCACTGGGTCGCGGGTTCGAGGCCCACATAAGGGCAGTCGCTAGGTACTGGCCGTAGGCTTTCCTCTACCACCAAAACATGGCACGTCCTTAGAAGACCATAGCTATTAATAGGACGTAAAACACAAACAAGCCAAACCAAAAGTCAAAAGTGTGCAACACTACATACAAGTAGAACATAGCAAAAACTGGAAAAGAGGCCTTTATATGTGTAGTCCTTTGTAAAGTTAACATTCACAGCTTTGGCTTCAGCAGGTAACTGATGCTGAAGCCCTCTGCCGAATTGCCATTTAAACTGCAATACTGGAGCAATTATACGCTTAGTAAACTGTGTTGACAAATATATTGATATTTGCAGCTATGCTAGCAGGGATACGACCCATTGTACTGGTGTGTCTTTACCTAATTACTAGTGGTGTAAAATTTGTTTATAAGATTACAACAGAGCGGTCACCTACTGTCCCCCAGACGTGCACATGCCGTCCATGAGAACACAACACAGTCTAAGACACAGAATTATAACGAACGAACAGCTAAACAAACATTATTTGGGCTACGATTCCCGACAAGACGGTTTTTATTGCAACCGCAACTTCATTCATTTCGTTCACTCGATTGTCTCTTATACAAACTAATCGTTTTGTTCATTTTGATTCTTCTGTTACGTTTATGTTGTTTAATACACTCGCGTTTTGTGTGACTGTGAACTGGCACTATTGATACCTTGTATNCTGATACTACTGATACTTTCTGTGTGACGGGGGAGGGGGGGGGAGGGGCTGGCACAAATGATACCTTTTGCGTGATAGGGGAGGGGTTACTATGGCATTATTGAGACTTTCTGTGTAAAATGGGGCTGGCACGGTTTGTGTGACGGGGCACTTGCACCTTTGATACATTTCAGGTAACAGGGGAGCAGACACTTCTGATTATATCTGTTTTAATTGGGAGTTGAAACCATTGATAGTGTACGTTCTTTTTCAGGGGATAATTAGCGCTGGATAGTTGGTATGTAACAGCGGAACTATCACAAATGATATTTTTTGAAGGACAGGGGAAATGACACAACTGATATGTTCCTTATGAAAGAAAAGCTAGCGCTATCTGTCGAGCTCACATAACTCTGACTTCTTTGTGTTGGGTTAGGTCCTGCTTTTTTTACGTTCACAATTACAATTACATGTATGTTAGGTTGTATTATCATATCTGTTTTCTGATAGGTGCTTTGATTACTGATTATATATTAATGAAATTATCAATGCGAAATAGTATGCTGTTTGCACAAAAGTCCGTGATTATCAGTATACTTTATAAAGAGTGTACTTGATTGGAGCTTACTGCTTTCAAAACTGAATTACTTTGCAATTTAAGGGTAAAAGACTGGTCAATGTCTGTTGTCCATCACTAAGGTAGAAAATCCTTTTCACACCTGCAATTTCATAGTCTCCAAAACACTTGTTCAGTATCATTCCGTTGCCTACTATGGAGGGCTATTCTCCAATCCGGGAATAGGCAGTGTCCAAAAGTTATTCAGCGCTCTTCCTTGTCTATTTTAGAAATATTTTACCAAATCTGCGACTATAACATCAGGAGTTGTTCTTTGTCTTTCGTGATTGATTCTTCTCAGCTCTGCGACCTTAATGTCTCCAACAGTTATTCAATGCGTTTCCTTGTTGACTTATTTACAAAAAGAATCTCAAATCGGTGACTTGAATGTCTCCATGAGTGATTCGATTTCCTTCGTTTATGACTACTCTAGTAATAACTTCTTCAATCTTCGATGTCATTCCTTGTCGACAACTTTAGAAATCTCTTCTCAAATCTGCGATTGTAATGTCTCAAAGGTTTATTCGATGTGTGCCTTTCCTCTTGACTACCTTGGAAATACCTTTACAATCTCCGACTTTAACATCAAAAGTTAATCATCATCTTTCCTTGTTGACTGCTGTAGAAATGTCTTCTGAAATCTGCCAGTTTGTGGTTTCCAATAAAGTTTACTCTGTTTAAAGTATTTTGTAACACGTCTTCTCGAAACTTTAAGTTCTTGCTGTCCTTACACAAGAAAAGGAGCTCAATAAATCACAGCTGTGTCATCTCATTCTACTAACGTCTTGAATAAATGCAATATCATAACTTTTATGACTTTGTGGAGAGCACTATCAATATTTGATCACATGTCTTGCTAAAAATCAATATGACTTAGACGGATAATTGGTCATTCGCTGACAGCTGTCCGGCGAGAATCAATACCGTAATACTCCCCGTCACCGTGAAAATAATTGTATATCCCCTCTGTTAGGACACTGATTACCAGTGGAAGTGTTGGTGGTCTGTTAGGACACTGATTACCGGTGGAAGTGTTGGTGGTTTGTTAGGACACTTATTACCGGTGGAAGTGTTGATGGTCTGTTAGGACACTGATTACCGGTGGAAGTGTTGATGGTCTGTTAGGACACTGATTACTGGTGGACGTGTTGGTAGTCTGTTAGGACACTGATTACCGGTGGAAGTGTTGGCGATCTGTTAGGACACTGATTACCGGTGGACGTGTTGGTGGTCTGTTAGGACACTGATTACCAGTGGAAGTAATGATGGTATGTTAGGACACTGATTACCGGTGGACGTGTTGGTGGTCTGTTAGGACACTGATTACCGGTGGAGGTGTTGGCGATCTGTAAGAGGTCTGTGAGGACACTGATTACCAGTGGAAGTCATGTTGGTATGTTAGGACACTGATTTCCGGTTGACGTGTTGGTGGTCTGTTACGACACTGATTACCGGTGGAAGTAATGATGGTCTGTTAGGACACTGATAACCGGTGGGCGTTTTGGTGGTCTGTTAGGACACCGATTCCCGGTGGAAGTGTTGGCGATCTGTAAGACAATGCTAAGCAATTATAAATACCCGAAATGTGTCCTAACAGACCACCAAAACGACCACCGGTTATCAGTGTACTAACAGACCATCAACACTTCCACCGGGAATCAGTGGCCTAACAGACCACCAACACGTCCCCCGGTAATCAGTGTCCTAACAAACCATCAACACTTCCACCGGCAATCAGTGTCCTAACATACCATCATTACTTCCACTGGTAATCAGGGCCCTAACAGACCACCAACACGTCCCCCGGTAATCAGTGTCCTAACATACCATCATTACTTCCACTGGTAATCAGGGCCCTAACAGACCACCAACACGTCCACCGGTGATCAGTGTCCTAACAGACCATCACACCGGTTATCAGTGTCCTAACAGACCATCAACGCTTCCACCGGTAATCAGTGTCGTAACAGACCACCAACACGTCAACCGGAAATCAGTGTCCTAACAGACCAACAACACTTCCACCGGTAATCAGTTTCCTAACAGACCACCAACACGTCCACCGGTGATCAGTGTCCTAACAGACCATCAACACCTCCCCCGGTAATCAGTGTCCTAACATACCATCATTACTTCCACTGGTAATCAGTGGAAGTAATGTAAGACACTGATTACCGGTGGAGGTGTTGGCGATCTGTAAGAGGTCTGTGAGGACACTGATTACCAGTGGAAGTACTGATGGTATGTTAGGACACTGATTGCCGGTGGAAGTGTTGATGGTTTGTTAGGACACTGATTACCGGTGGAAGTGTTGATGGTCTGTTAGGACACTGATAACCGGTGGTCGTTTTGGTGGTCTGTTAGGACACCGATTACCGGTGGAAGTGTTGGCGATCTGTTAGGACACTGATTACCGGTGGACGTGTTGGTGGTCTGTTAGGACACTGATTACCGGGGGAAGTGTTGGTGGTCTGTAAGACACTGATTACCGGTGGACGTGTAGGCGGTCTGGTAGACACTGATTACCGGTGGAAGTGTTGGGGATCTGTAAGACACTGATTACCGGTGGAAGTGTTGGCGATCTGTTAGGACACTGATTACCGGTGGAAGTGTTGGCGATCTGTAAGACACTGATTACCGGTGAAAGTGTTGGTGGTCTGTTAGGACATTGATTACCGGTGGAAGTGTTGGCGATCTGTAAGACACTGATTACCGGTGGAAGTGTTTCGCGATCTGTCAGACACTGATTACCGGTGGAAGTGTTGGCGATCTGTAAGAGACTGATAACCGGTGGAAGTGTTGGCGATCTGTAAGACACTGATTACCGGTGGAAGTGTTGTTGGTCTGTTAGACAATGATGACCGTACACTGATTACCGGTGAAAGTGTTGGCGATCTGTAAGACAATGATGACCGTACACTAATTACCGGTGGAAGTGTTGGCGATCTGTAAGACACTGATTACCGGTGGAGGTGTTGGCGATCTGTAAGACACTGATTACCGGTGGAAGTGTTGGCGATTTGTTAGACACTGATTATCGTTGGAACTGTTGGCGTTATGTTGGACAATGATGACCGGTGGAAGTGTTGGCGGTCTGTTAGACACTGATTACCGGCAGAGGTGTTGGCAACATGTTCGATACTAATTATCGGTGGAATTGTTTGCATGGAATCATGCCTTTGATTTTTGCCAAATAAATAGCCTTTGTTATGATTATTCTTTATAAACCTATTACCCCTATGTGTTGCATTCGCTGCAACAATTCCTGATAAATGATAATCTAGCATTGAGGTATACACATATCGAATCCTTCTCAGAAACGCATCCGGTTATTTGCTTGTTTTCCTAATGATTGACGGTTCAACAAGATAAGCTCATTAGGGCTTGGACAGCAAATATAATGGGACCTATTTAGTTTACGGTCGTGTGTACTTTGTAATGAACACCTGATCTGATAATTACAATTGACGATATGATTTTATATTAACGATTGACTTTTTAGTGAAGATCCCTGTCGTAATTACCGGTGTTTGTCCTATTGATTGTACCTCTGTACACAGGGAGTCGAGACGTCTGATGCTCGTTACCGCCACACGTGTAGATGTTGAGATTGCTATAGACAATGCGGTAATTAGAGGAACATCTTGATCAATCTCACGTATCACATCAATCAAATACCAGGAGAGTGGTAAGGCCAGCTAAGCTGCTTAGCATTTGATTCTAGTGATTAGAATCTAGTTCAGTCATTCGTGTTCTGTTTGAATTTAGCTTACGAATGAAGACGATATATGCATTACCTGTTCAGTGACAATTTATCAAAACTTACTGATTCCTGACCTTTGTCGCCAATTCCAGTTGCCAAATTATTCGTATACATCTGTTATTAGTCACTTATGTGATAAGCACATATTAAACAAATTGAAAATATAAGTACATACCTATTTTGTCAGACAAATTCGTGTTATTGTACGAACCGACTGTACAGCACCTGTTTAGTAAAGGGTGTTTGATGCTGCAGAAACATATTTTATGATCTTTTTTAACGATAATCGAAAAAGATATTTTCATTTTGTAGAGACCCGCACTGCCTGTCAGATAAACAGATGAATACATTAACGTAACTTCAAAAAACAATCGAGATGTCTCGTGCAGTCATAAACTCTCCGTGCGTTGTCTACAGAGCACGTTTTATTCTCAATTGCTTAATTCAATTTCAGATTGATATCAAACTAATCTAGATTGAGGCTTGATGTTTGTCAATTACTCGATGTCAAGGAGTACACAGTGATCCATATTGTTTTTCTGATGTGTGTCGACACATTGATCTTTATTGTCTATCTGTTGTGTGTCAAAACAGTAATCTTCGTTGTGTAAAAACAGTAATCTACTTTGTTTATCTGTTGTGTGTCAAAACAGTAATCTGCATTGTTTTTCTGTTGTGTGTCAACTTGAAATATTCCGACAAGTAACACTGTTGCTGTATTGATTGTATGCTGACTGGACAAGTAACACCGTTGCTGTATTGATTGTATGCTGACTGGACAAGTAACACCGTTGCTGTATTGATTGTATGCTGACTGGACAAGTAACACCGTTGCTGTATTGATTGTATGCTGACTGGACAAGTAACACCGTTGCTGTATTGATTGTATGCTGACTGGACAAGTAACACCGTTGCTGTATTGATTGTATGCTGACTGGACAAGTAACACCGTTGCTGTATTGATTGTATGCTGACTGGACAAGTAACACCGTTGCTGTATTGATTGTATGCTGACTGGACAAGTAACACCGTTGCTGTATTGATTGTATGCTGACTGGACAAGTAACACCGTTGCTGTATTGATTGTATGCTGACTGGACAAGTAACACCGTTGCTGTATTGATTGTATGCTGACTGGACAAGTAACACCGTTGCTGTATTGATTGTATGCTGACTGGACAAGTAACACCGTTGCTGTATTGATTGTATGCTGACTGGACAAGTAACACCGTTGCTGTATTGATTGTATGCTGACTGGACAAGTAACACCGTTGCTGTATTGATTGTATGCTGACTGGACAAGTAACACCGTTGCTGTATTGATTGTATGCTGACTGGACAAGTAACACCGTTGCTGTATTGATTGTATGCTGACTGGACAAGTAACACCGTTGCTGTATTGATTGTATGCTGACTGGACAAGTAACACCGTTGCTGTATTGATTGTATGCTGACTGGACAAGTAACACCGTTGCTGTATTGATTGTATGCTGACTGGACAAGTAACACCGTTGCTGTATTGATTGTATGCTGACTGGACAAGTAACACCGTTGCTGTATTGATTGTATGCTGACTGGACAAGTAACACCGTTGCTGTATTGATTGTATGCTGACTGGACAAGTAACACCGTTGCTGTATTGATTGTATGCTGACTGGACAAGTAACACCGTTGTTTTCTTTTGTTGCATTTGGATGGATACAAATTATAACGCAAGTTGTATCGCAGTGGACAATAACTTTGAATTCGGTTTTCTCGGAATGTATTAGCACGTGTAGTTTTGGTTGATTATAATAGTCTGACACGGATAGATAAGCAATTATTAATTGTAGATTGTAAACAGATAAGTTATATGTCAATTGTACTCATGTTTGCCCTTTGATAATGACCGCGATAATGTTCACATAATAATGTGACATTTACACGCTAATAATCATGGTCAATTCACGGGGTCACCTAGTACATGGTACAGTACTGCAGTGGATTACAAGATGTAAGTAGTTGTACAACTGTATAAGCCTGTGTGTTGAAAGGCTATATTTCAGCTATACAATTATCTCTGTGACTAATAGACAGGCAGTTGATCAAATTAGAGTACTAAAACTAGCCCAACGGGAACTCTTCTCCGCAGATATTAGGTCCAACCCAGACAGCACCTAAATGGTTCACTATGCTTCGTCCGCCACCATTTCTTCATGGTTATTGAATCGTAAAAGATCAGGATCGTATATTAAATCCTCGGGCATGTTGCACAGAGCGGTCGAGGATACATGAAAGCAGCTACTGGAAGTTGGCTGGAAGATCTGGCCGATTTGGGCGACCTCTGGTTCGATAAACTTTCTAGTTTTAATTTACATTCGACCTCATTAAATGTCAACATCTATTATGCATATTTCATTTAACAGTAGCCCGATTACCAATCTTGTCATGACTTGTGTGGACTGGGGATCGTCGTTGTATAAGCTTGTGAATTTGGAAAACAACTGTCAGGTGCCACGGGTCTGTTCTGTTAAGTTACACAGAAGCATAAAAGGTATCAATGAAAACTAGGTCTTACGAAGATTCCTGTAATAAGCTCATCAGGAAACTTTTGTTTCGGAAAAATGTTGACATGTTTTAATAAATTAGTGTCAATCCCAATAAAACCGTTAATGAAGTAACATAAACAGTACACATCGAATTCAAAATATAATAGGTATAGCATGTTAGACAAACATGGAGATTACCATAAGTAACAAAGAGCAGTTGGCAGGGTTTGTCATTATTAAAACAATAAATTGTTAAGAGTGTTTAATTCCGAAAGATCTATATAATCGTCTGTCGCAATCAGCATTTTACATTAAACAGTTATCAGGAAGAATGAAGATGATAATTAGTTAAGAACGTTTTTTCTGTTGGCGGTCTATATTGCTGTAGTAATATTTTATTAGTTTATTTATGCAAAACTATTGGATGGATTTAGATAACTAGAATACCAATTAACATTTAGTATTTTGTTCAGAAAATTTAACAACATATATATCAAATCCACAATCAGGCTTTACAGTATACTATCACAAATACATAAATACACTACAAACGTGATTACACGCTAAACTTCGACAGAATTTTCGGTCTGTGACTAGATAACTAAAATCGGCACTGTGTTACGTCTGTCCATTACGAGCGTACAATAAGTGTTTGTATGTATCATTTCATGACAGGAACATATAATTTACAGTTACTTTGCATGTTTATTATATGAACCAACCACATCGATGTTGAGTTCATAGCATTATGAATGCTGTAACATAAATATATATATATGTGTGTATGAATAAGCAAAAACAATGTCAGAGTTCCCTCTGTGTTCAATTCAATTCAAGATATTTAATCGTTTCAATACCAACGGATTTGATGACAACAGGTAGATGACAAAACAAATGATAGGTTTCGACTATTACAATGAGTAAAACCATTTTGAGATTACGTTAATTGAAAAGTGTTTGTATTTGCTGAAGTTGGTAGAACTTGAACTAGAAAGACAATCCATTGTGTATGGTAGAGGATACGCGGAAAAATGGTGGTCCCCGAGCACTTTCGCCCACTCAAGCTCTCCAAGACGAGTTGCAGATCTTTATAGTCAGCACTCTTTTTTATTATCTTCATAATTTGTTAGTAACAAGCAGTCCTATGATGCCCCGGAAGAGCCTGAATTGGCGAAATGCTCGGAGACTTTTCGAACTCATGTTTTATGTTATACGACGTAACATAACAGGTCGCTTTTGTCCAGTTTGACCCTCATTCTATATCAGAGAGTCCCTCTAACACGTTTCTGGTTTTTTTGTTACAATGATCGGGTGTTGACAGTATGTATCGACCTTATTGTACTTTTATCATACAATGTGAACTTAAAACGTTTGTTGTTTTACAAGGTAGACCCGTTAGTGTATGCTTGTTCTGGTACGAACTGGTGATAAATTACAGGTGTGTCAAATATAAAAACTTATACACCAGTGTCACATGTTGCTATACATCATTTAATAAGCTAATGAATAGGCATACCAAATCTAAGGTGAGATATTATAAAGAAAATGTAATGGGCTTTGCATTGTCAGTTTTACTTAAACAACTTAGATTACGTCTATTTAAGCTTCCAGTCGGTTAATACGCTATTTAAAAACACATGTCAATGTAGGTACCGCCAACAGAAACCTAAATGACATGGAGTAGTTTTCAAATGAAGAACATATACCTAGACGTTTAGCAGCTTGCTGAAAACAATGCTCTCGTGGTCATCATGCCCTATCGATTGTAATAAGATGTGTACGTTGTTTTACTTTAATAGATAAGTACACCATTCACACCAGAACGAATCAGTGTCGTAGCAGCGTGTACTTATAAAGCAACGTCATCACTATACTTTATACAATAGATATACCTACCTACTATATAATTCTCTTGGCAAGTATTGGATAATCTTTATCGACAGTTTACCGATATGTCGAAATATTCATAGATTATGTCGACATTTTCTCATAATATGTCGACATTTGAACACATAATATCGACACATGTTGCTCAAAATATATTGCTTCAGAACACATAAGACTTTGATTTGAAGTTGTTTTAGCTTTCGTTTCACTATTTAGTCAAAATGGATGAAAAGATCATATGGTAAAATTTAACTAACTTTTAAGCTTTTTGAATCGACAAATTTAAATGTTTTAATAAGTGTTTCCTTTTTGTATTGCGAGAGATTATCTTGAGTGTGTCTGTTAGCATTTGACATATATAACAGAAATCATGATATTAACAACAAACCCATGAATTTAGTGTCATTATTGCATCTTAAAACATAGACACATAACGATGTTTTAGTGTCAATATTCGACAGTTAATAGAGATGGACCGATGAAATATCAAGGAAAAGAAAAGTCAGACAAAACTCCTTTTTTTCGGCAAAAACGCGTTCGTTTTTGTTTCTGACAGGTATATTTTTTCGCATTTACTGTCAATTCATTTCGAAATACATATAAATGTTGAATTTAGTATGCAGACACGTATCGCGTCAGTAATTAACTTAATAAAATGAAGTAAACACAAAAGTATTTAATTCATATGCCATAATTACTTTAGGACTAGTCTATCTTTTTTGTAAACCACCTGATCGAAGTACTGTCTGAGGTATACAATCGAAACGAAAACAAAACGAAAGCTTGACCAAATTAACGTCTATGCTCAACTGTTCGAAATGGGAAGGTTTAGACATAAAATATAACGACCTTGTCTGCAGTTTCCATAAGAGCAGCCAGTTTTCTTCCCGTTTCTAAAACCCAATTCGCATTTTATGTAACCGTATTCTTTACAGATGTGGACACAATCAACATACAGTCTGTACTGTGTAAGTCAAATGACACGAGGGGAAAACCAACGTGGGGGGTGTGGGGGGTATGGGGGGTTCCCAAAGCGCTATTAAACGACTTTACCAAATTAAAGTACTTGTAATATTTTGACCTTTGACAGGATATCAATCTCACTCTAGGCGGCTGGGTTTGAAACTGTCGCTTCTTAACTACCACATAGTTCTGGCAATTATACGGTTCTAACGATAGCCATGCAAAATTCATACAAAGAAACATCTGATAAGTGTATAGTTTCTTTAGAAAAAGTAGCGACATTCAAAGGTCACAGCTTGGAGCCTTGGAATTGGACATCACTGATCGAGGGTCTCGGAGACTGCTATACGTGGACTGAACACATGCGTTTTTCTATCGATTTTTACCACTGGTTTTCAACATAAAATTCACCTTTGCCACTAATTACGTTGAGATATTAGGTCTCCGGTGGGATCACGTCTGTTTGTTTATGTTGTGAAGCCTACATTTCGTTTGCTAAAGTCAAGGTTGCTAACTTTATAGCGGTTCTTCCTGGCATTAAAAACACAAAACACCTTCTATCTAGGTCATTGTACCTACACACTGTATTAACGTATCGTTCACCTCGCCAAGGTCCCTCAAACGGTACTTCTCAAACGTTCTCCTCACCAAGGTCCCTCAAACGGTACTTCTCAAACGTTCCCCTGACCAAGGTCCCTCAAACGGTACTTCTCAAACGTTCTCCTCGCCAAGGTCCCTCAAACGGTACTTCTCATACGTTCACCTCGCCAAGGTCCCTCAAACGGTACTTCTCAAACGTTCTCCTCGCCAAGGTCCCTCAAAGGGTACTTCTCATACGTTCACCTCGCCAAGGTCCCTCAAACGGTACTTTTCAAACGTTCTCCTCGCCAAGATCCCTCAAACGGTACTTCTCATACGTTCACCTCGCCAAGGTCCCTCAAACGGTACTTGTCAAACGTTCTCCTCGCCAAGATCCCTCAAACGGTACTTCTCAAACGTTCTCCTCTCCAAGGTCCCTCAAACGGTACTTCCCAAACGTTCTCCTCGCCAAGGTCCCTCAAACGGGACTTCTCATACGTTCACCTCGCCAAGGTCCCTCAAGCGGTACTTCTCAAACGTTCTCCTCACCAAGGTCCCTCAAACGGTACTTCCCAAACGTTCTCCTCACCAAGGTCCCTCAAACGGTACTTCTCAAGCATTCTCCTCACCAAAGTCCCTCACACGATACTTCTCGAGCGTTATCCTCACCAAAGTCCATTGATATTACGCGACCGCTCACCTCGCCAGGCTCTCACCTTATGGTGATACTACTAAAGCGTTCTACTGTATAACTCGAACAATTTCCTCAACAAGCCCTCTATTAGTAGCACTCAAGCGTTCTCCTCGTCAAGTTCCAACACATATGGTGTTACGTGACCGCTCACCTCGCCAGGCTCTCACCTTATGGTGATACTACTAAAGCGTTCTACTGTATCACTCGAACAATTTCCTCAACAAGCCCTCTCATAGTAGCATTCAAGCGTTCTCCTCGTCAAGGTCCAACACATATGGTGTTACGAGACCACTCACCTCGCCAGGCTCTCACTTTATGGTGATACTACTAAAGCGTTCTACTGTATCACTCGAACATTTTCCTCGACAAGCCCTCTCACAGTAGCACTCAAGCGTTCTCCTTGTCAAGGTCCAACATATATGGTGTTACGAGACCGCTCACCTCGCCAGGCTCTCACCTTATGGTGATACTACTAAAGCGTTCTACTGTATCACTCGAACAATTTCCTCAACAAGCCCTCTCACAGTAGCACTCAAGCGTTCTTCTCGTCAAGGTCCAACACATATGGTGTTACGAGACCGCTCACCTCGCCAGGCTCTCACCTTATGGTGATACTGCTAAAGCGTTCTACTGTATCACTCGAACATTTTCCTCAACAAGCCCTCTCACAGTAGCACTCAAGCGTTCTCCTTGTCAAGGTCCAACACATATGGTGTTACGAGCCCGCTCACCTCGCCAGGCTCTCACCTTATGGGGATACTACTAAAGCGTTCTACTGTATCACTCGAACAATTTCCTCCACAAGCCCTCTCACAGTAGCACTCAAGCGTTCTCCTTGTCAAGGTCCAACACATATGGTGTTACGAGACAGCTCACCTCGCCAGGCTCTCCCCTTATGGTGATACTACTAAAGCGTTCTACTGTATCACTCGAAAATGTTCCTCAACAAGCCCTCTCACTGTAGCACTCAAGCGTACTCCTCGTCAAGGTCCAACACATATGGTGTTACGAGACCGCTCACCTCGCCAGGCTCTCACCTTATGGTGATACTACTAAAGCGTTCTACTGTATCACTCGAAAATTTTCCTCAACAAGCCCTCTCACTGCAGCACTCAAGCGTACTCCTCGTCAAGGTACAACACATATGGTGTTACGAGACCGCTCACCTCGCCAGGCTCTCACCTTATGGTGATACTACTAAAGCGTTCTACTGTATCACTCGAACATTTTCCTCAACAAGCCCTCTCACAATAGCACTCAAGCGTACTCCTCGTCAAGGTCCAACACATATGGTGTTACGAGACCACTCACCTCGCCAGGCTCTCACCTTATGGTGATACTACTAAAGCGTTCTACTGTATCACTCGAACATTTTCCTCAACAAGCCATCTCACTGTAGCACTCAAGCGTTCTCCTCGTCAAGGTCCAACACATATGGTGTTACGAGACCACTCACCTCGCCAGGCTCTCACTTTATGGTGATACTACTAAAGCGTTCTACTGTATCACTCGAACATTTTCCTCCGCAAGCCCTCTCACAGTAACACTCAAGCGTTCTCCTCAACAAACCTTACAACGCGAGCGTTCTCAACGTCAAACTCTAGATCTCACACTGTACTGTCTGAGCGTTCTCCAAGTCGGGCCCTCAGACTGTGCTTCTCGAGCGGTATCCTTTTCAAGCACTCAGACACTGTGCTAATTGAACGTTCAACTCGTCAAGCTCACAAAAGGACTAACCCGCGCGTTCACCTCAAACAACTTTGTAATAGATACAGCATGCCGAAAAGAAATACACTGCACCATACCACTGTTTTGTCCTTCAAGACTCATCTTAGAGGCCAAAAATGGTGAAAAAGAAATGGGGATATGCATACGCTCTGAATTATTCGAGCGTTTACCTTATCAACCTATCACACTTTAGTACTCGAATGTTACCCTATTCCAACCATCTCACTGTACTACTCGAGCCTTTTCCTCCTCATCCCATACTAAGTTTACCAGCCCATTAGGGTCAGTCACAAAATGAATGCACCTGATCATTTAAACAATCGGGTATAGACCATCGAACATGCTTTGCTACGATGTATCATTTTTAATAAGTTGTTATCAATGATACAGTACAGGGTATTATAGCATGACATCTGGATATGACAAACGTAATTAGAAAACGATGATGGAAACCTGTAGCTGTTTATAGCAAATACTACGACACATTATATAAGATTGGCTGTCTTCACGTAACACGTAGAATAGAAGCATGGCATCGAGGTTGCCTGGAGTAATTCTCGATGACTGGTCTACATGCTCTTGCTATCTCAGCGAATTAGATATAAATACTATAAACCAGCGTTTGTGGTTATTGGGGCAGAACACAGACAGCATGTTGTTGTCATGTCCTCCACAATGGTACGTTGCCCTCGGGAACAATGTCGTTTTACCTGGTGTGCGTGGGCGACAGTGACCTATGATGATGCTAGACCATTTTATGTTGCGTTCTTGTTATAAAGTTAATGTAGAGATAAAACCGTACACGCGTGCTCATAGACTACCACCATTATCCGTCTGTATTAAAATAGAATTTATATCAAGGTAGTAAACTGTCCATAGGTGGAAATATGTAAAAGAAAAATAATAGTAAAAACATAATTTTCTAAATAATAAACGAAGGAAGGTAACCTTTTCCTTTATCGGGACGCCTCATGCTAGGCAACTTATGAATATCCCCAACCCCCACCCCTGTTACCTGACCCTCGCGGGTGTGATAGATTCCCTAAACTTGACCAACGAATCTTGATCACTATTATGACGTCATACATTAATAGTTGAGCGATTTTGAGCAATCCAAATAATTAAAAATAGAACTGAAAAAATGTCCTTCACGTCAACTGAATTATTTCGCAGTGCTTATGATAATTTTATTCTGTTTTATGATATTTTTTCTAAGAATTTTACGTATTTTGTTTGTTTTTAATTATTTGTTTTCCTTGCTCTGTTTGCATTCCTGTTAATGTATGTATAGTGGTGTTGAAAGAAAAAGCAAATATCTTGATACCAATCTGCAATTATTATTAGCTTTTCAAACAAAAAGAGTATGCCTGCTGCATAACCAATTAAGAAACCCCTAACTATACATTTTCCAAGAAAGAAATACCATAAATACTACCTCAATTCTTCTGTATAATTCTGCTAGCCAGTATCCAAATGTGAAATGATTTTTGGTTCAGAAATAGACACGGCAAAGGCGAAAATGAAAGATACTTGTTGACAAAATCTTTGGCTTAATTTTTAAGGCACGTTGACCCTGTACGTTATTCCTGAGCCAGCTTGTTATGTTAATGGACCTGTCGTCATCATATTTCAATTTTTCATATTTGTAACACTAGAACTGTTGTAATAGCAGTAATAGTAACTATTTGTTTTACTTTATATACAATTGTAGCCTATTGTCAAGGATAAACCAAATCGTTATGAACGGAACCTAAGGACTAGACAAATAAACACCTATGTAATTATACATGCAATGCACTCATACAGAATGATAATCTTTGTATTTTACAGTCCGACACCGGTCACACACTTAAGTACACAAACACGTATAATGCAACAGTATGTCATCTGAATGGACCTGTCAACAAGATTCAGTTTTTTTTACAATGGATTTATTAGAGACATGATATCAAAGCAGAAATAATACCTGTATTCAGTGTTTCTGGAGTATGCTAAACGACGGGTTTAATACTCGGGTTTTCTAAAAGGTTCTAAGATAGTGTGTCATAAACATTTTTACAGCTCTGCAAAAGCTAGGTATTAATCACAAACCTTTGCAGATGTCCTTACGCTGGCCCTTTGATAATCGCAAGAATGATACTAATGCACAAATAATCTCATTTATGTGCAACTTTTAGTTCAAAATAGCCTGAAATGTAACCTTATCTTTTTCAACCTTCCAATTGCGTTTGTCGATAAAGTGTAACCGTAGAATTATAATACCTCGTATTAAAAACGGACCTGGTTGGGGCGATTCCTCATCTCTTCATAGTGCGATACGATGAGATGTTATTGTTAATTTGGTTTTCTGCTCAGCGACAAACAACCGACTGTTTCTAGAGCGGACAGGGGCATGTTTACATCAACCTAACCTCTTAGTACAAGCGCAACTGCGAGGTACGAGGGTATCTACATGCAGTGTAAGTTGACATGGCTCGCGTGAGGAGGAACTGGTAGTGGCCCTTAACGATTCAAATTCACGTGCGCACGAGAACACACATATTTATTCGGCACGGGCGGTTTATCTGCCCTTTGGTTGACGTCACTTGAAATAAAAGCGATGTAAGACACATTGTTGCCAATTTAACTGAAAATGTTAAGCCACACGTGCACGCGTGTTGACCTAAGCAAGTTAATCCCTTACATATTTACATTGTGACATTACATTAAATGAAGTGAGTATTTCCCGGCTTGGCTGTAATGTTTACATAATACCAGCATTGCGCGTTGAGTAATAATTTGTAGTAGGAACTGCATATCATTCGGAGCGAGCAGAAAAATCCGGATCTTAGGGATAAAGAAAATCGTGTATAGTAACCATCATAATTACATGCTGAATACTACAAGCTGAACATCAACAAAAACGTTTATTTGTAATTTTTCTTTTTATAGCTGCCCATTATTTCCGCTTTATAAATATTATTTTGATAATATGATAATTCTACGTATTCCTAGTGACACTATCTACCTAACATAAGCCACTCTAAAGCGCTTTACAGTACACAGATAATTAATTAATACAATTAGCATATACATTAATCAATACAATTTCTGAGGAATTCACAGGAGCTGTCTTATCATCCGCTAACAACTAGTCCTATGCCACCTGGCTAATATCTCCCTATGTGTGTATGCCTGTGCGTGTGCTGGAGATGTTTGTAGTGGGACCGTGCTTCCAACGGTATCATTTATAGTGCCATCTCACTTGAATGCTACAGAACAGATACCGCAACATCCTCCCCAGACCAATTTATACTCCACCTGGGTTGCTGGAGTTATGTTTTAAGCAAATAAATGGTTGACTGTTGATGAACTAACTTTGTATCATGAATTTATGTTGGTATGTTTAACATAAACTATCAGTTGAAGTAGACATATCCTATTGCAGCCAAACTTGTATTGTTTTGAATGGTCTTATAGGCACCTCCCCCTTTCTGCTGTATTCTACATAGACTTCGGAACACTTGAGACATGGACGCGGTAATGCGTTACCTTTGGTACCACAGATGAGGCCTTAAAGGACGAAACAGCCAAATTGTGCAGTGAATTTTTCACCATGTTTGACTTTCTGCATCTACAGACAAACTTTGGAAAAGAGAGCTTCCTTTCTTATTTCTTTTCTCGTGATGTTTTATAGTATAATCAAGTCAAAATACGACTGCCGTTGTAAAGTTCTGTGTAACAAGATACGTATACATTGTATGTATCAACCACGTCGACCAAACATACCTTCCTGACCATGAATAAAGAACACTACTGACCTTTACGATCAGACGTTTTCCTTTACTTACAAAAGGACAACTTACTACTAAGCAGTATGATAAAAGTGATGATGTCGGTTTTCCGATCCCAAACGTTTCCTTAGTTGATAGTAACATCGCTGCTTCCTCAAATGAAGCTGTTTATATTTCGCAATTGATTCGATATGAACGGGCTTTCACGGAATATCACGTTGTCTATGATGTATGTTGAATTATGACGGACAAGTTACAGGGGAAGATGTAGATTCAGTGATGCAGGTTGATCTGCAAACTGTATGGTCACCATCGTTATCTCACCTTGTACAATATGAATAGCGATGTTCTTGATTACGCTCAACAGTATGCCATGAGGTTTCGTTGAAACTACCCATGTTTCCCTTTTAAAGCGCGACATGACCAGAGCTCGACCTCAGTGTACATGGCAGGTGTCACCGCTTACCGGTAATCGCAGAAAACGCTTACCCTTCCGGAACATCGGATGTTAATCATAAGTCTGGTTATTTTTTAACTTCAAAAATAGTTTGCATTGTTCAGTATGATTATTCTAATAAGTGAGCAGTACGATGGGAACCAATAATGGCAAGAAACCTGGCGTCGGAGGCATATAATTAAGGCTATTACGGTGTGTGTGGTTTTTTTTATTAATATCCATTTATTCTTAAAGCTTTTTATAAAACAGTTTGGAATTCTGTGATGGTAAATAAGATGTGATATAAACTGAAAAGGTTGATATTGACCTCAGATTGTTTTCATCTTCCCAGAGATCGTTAATAGTACAATGTAGTATGTCAAGCTTAAGTCTCAACTTTTATGTTACATTCAGAAAAAAATACACATACGCTAATAACAAGTTCATGTTTACCCTTCATCCAGTGAATTTATACCCTTTATTTTTAGCGTAACCAAATTTCCTTGATATAATTCTTGCTGAGTTTACGTCAGAGTTTAGACAACATTCCGTATAGGCTACCTGTCGCTTCTTGTATAGACTACAACACACGGCGAGGTAAAAGTATCGCTGATAGAGTGGGGAGCCTGTTACACGTCACGGTGTAAATCACGCGTACCTAGGTAGACGTGTCATAACACATCAAAATGAAACTAACCAGGTAGCGTATGGAACTCTAAACTGAAATCAGTAGGATACGTGGTGTTTGGGCAAATATCACTGGAAACATAACATAGCTGATATTCCGATAGTGTATTTAGTGATAACAACGATATTCAAGAGTGTTGCTAATATCTTAACTTACCATAGTTTAACCAAGGAAATATCATGGTTGATCGATGTTTTCCACTTTATAACTTTATATATATCCTAACAAATGGTGTATCGCCACTTTCAGTACTGGCCGTTCAGAAAGCTTCCTCTATTTAGTGCATTCGAAACCGCAGATTTTTTGTTCAAATGCAAAAGGAGCGACAGACGAATACATAGTATTTTTGGGTACATGTTTACTACAAAAACTACTTTAATTTACATCACCATTGTACTCAATTGTGACGTCATAAAAATAAGGCATCAAACATTTCGCTACTATTTCCCACTCTTTTCTGAACTTCTCGTGACTAAAACCCCCACAACTCAATTGGCACTCTCCATTTACGGTCTGGGACATATATCCCAAGGTACAGATATACTCGGGGTTATGGCTACAAGGGGCGTTCCATATCGACAATATGATGTCTTAAAATAACAGGAAATGTGTTGACCATGTCAATTGTATTTACCTTCCTGAGTTTGCAATGGAGGACACCACATACTTTTCTACTTCGGTCGGTTTTTCTCAATATACCAAAGTATGACCAACATTATCGGCTTACTTATAAGATGTACGATAAATGTGACGATTTCGATATTGTAAAATTTTTCCCTTTCTTGATAGTACCATCCCTGTTTCCCCAACTTCATTGTTTCGGTTTACAAAAGCTTGCTCCGGGTTTACATGACGTGTGTCGACAATGATATAGAGGATGTTTCCCTTTGCAACACATGGCATTATTCTCCTTGTACTTTTACCACGGTAGCCATGTACATAAGTAAATCTTTCTTTCGTTAATATTCTGTCTAGTCTAACCGATTGTATGGTCCAATTTCGGTCTTGTTGACACTTCTATATTTGTTTTGGGTTTTTTTTAGGAGACCAAATCAGACTTAAAGAAGTGAGAAAAAGATGATTAAGCTGCTGTGTTAACAATGCCTTCATGATATGTAGTAGACTTCTACGAATCGGAATTAGGAATATTCTTTTCAATGTTTAAGTAAGTGTTTTTCGTGAGACTAGTCTTCTTACATAATTATGTTTCCGTTTGGGATATAGGTCAATATGAAACCCTTAGGTATTCATATAAATTCATATCGAGTTTTAAGTTTTATGGTTTCATATTCCCTAATCTTTTAATCAATTTAGTGTAGAAAAACATATTTTTTATACATTTTTCATGTATTTTCAATCCAAATAACCAGTACTTTGCTATGTATAGTTTTAATTTAGATATCTTGGAAAATTAATTCCGTTCATTACCGCTTCTTTAAAGACCTCTTTGTTATATTTATAATTGAAAATTGAAATAGGAAGATTAGATTTAAACACTGTATGTATGGGTAAGAGAAATGTTACGAAGAAAAAGTTTATGATCTGAAAACCATTACGCTTTCCATGCATGTTATTACATAAGTAGGCAGCCCTTGTCAGCTGGTGAGTAAAGATCGAGGTACACGTGACTATAGTGTCCTTGATAACAAATCCAGGGTTGTGTTATCTAAAGAGCGAAATTGATTGGAAGGTATTTTTCGATAAATTCAGTCGCATATGTTCACAAAATTCTGTTGGCCGGGGAAGGGACATAGGTTGTGTCTATTAGTGTACCATGACAAAAATCTTGTTACCAAACGCAATTATGATATTTTCGTCCTGAAATTTAATCATAATCACAATAGATTTTTACTTCTTTTTGTCCAAACTACTATCCAAAAATAATTCGCAATAATATTTATAATTCATATTTATAACGCCTTTCGCTTTTCTTTGAAAACAATCTTTGGTAATTAATGAATGAAAGTCCTGACTCAGTTAGGTTTGCAGTTTGGTAGTGTACAAATGGAAAAGTCAAAAGTTCTGATAGAAAAAACATCAAGACCATAACCCTAATGTAATGGTACTTGCCAGGGTAAGATGTTTTAATAAGGTTGTGGCTTGGTCAACAACTAGCAGAGCTAGCGATTAAAAATTGTTTACAGAGATTTTTGTGATGTTTCGGTATCCAATACAAGCCAGGTAGATCCGTTTTCTTGTTTTTAGTAAGTGTTTAGAAATACGTTTATACAGAAGCATGATAATGTAGTGTTTCGTCTTTTCGTAAAATGGAGTAGTGTTTAACTTGTCTTTACAGGCAAAGCCTAGATATTTGTTCAAGCTGGAAACGAACTAATGTTTGAAGACAAGGGCCTCGTTATTAGAAACTTTGTCTAGAGATCCCATAAGCTCTGTTTTTTAATACCGTATGAAATGGACAAACCATGTAGGAGCATACACACATCAAGCTAACAAATTAGGTTTCTTTTCAGGCGCCATGCTGTGTGCGTACAATAAGTGGAGTGTGTACCTGACTACATGTAGGTACAAATACACCAAACACTTCAATCGGCTGCCTTTTCTAGCTTCATAAAACGCATTACTTTTATTTAAACTTGTAACTTATAATGTGAATGGGTTGATTTATTCCCTTAGTTTCGTTATAAACCGTGTGTAGATGTTGTTTGCGGGTTTCATAATACTTCGAGCATCCAAGATTGTATTTGATAAAGACACTAAATCTTACTTAGTCAGCCACTGACAAAGTATTAATATGAAGAATATTGACAAAGAAATGCACATGAATGTAAATGTACCCCGTAGAATTAGTTGCCAAGTGTCAACTTGTAGTAAGCTAGTCGTATAATGAGAAGTTCTTTTTTACACAACCAATAAAAAAAGAAAAGCTAGCCGTATCCTCGTAAGGTTTACCTTTGCATAAATTTAATAGGCATTATTGAAATATAAATATGACATAAATCCTAATCATTTTGTCAAAACCTTTATTCTCTACCCATTGAAGAAATGTATCTTTTATTTCTAATCATTTCTTACGTTTCAGCAAAATTTTCAAATGAAATAATAACGAATAAGGTAACGATATACCTAACTTGTTGATTATACGGTCCTGACTTAATTAATCACGATGAGTCGCTCCATGAGAACTAGTTATGGTCTATATATATAATACTACCGTCACAATATCATCATTAGATTTCTTTAGGTAATTAACACTCATTGCTTTATATGCAAATGGCTGTGGTTGATAGTGCTTAACCGCGTCGCTTTGTCGAATATCATTGTTCTTTTTAGTTTAAACCGACAGCTGTATCCAACCAAATGACGAGTTTAAGAGTTTTACAATAATTCACTTTTCCAACACGGGGTTTCTGATGGCCGAATTCATTGATATGTGGCAGGACCTCCTCAAGATGATTTAGTAGTGGTAGGTTAAGTACACATGGTGTTATGGTAAGACCTCTTAATGAGTCTGGAAAACACGATAAATATTATTGAAAGGTATACACAAAGAGCGATGAGCGGGACTACAGCTTCACGAGTGAGGAGGTGCAAGGTCGACTACATTTATGTCACATGGTAATCATCGGTACCCCGGGGTCCGTTTAGTCCACACACTACAGGGTAGTAAGCGGAATATGCGCAGTGCAATGAACGCTGGGTAAGAGGGAATGATTGTTATGATGTAAACTAGTATGTTAGTAACATGTGTAGTTGACCTCAGGCCCCAATAATTCCACTTTATGTTCTTCCAAAGGAAATCCTTTTCAATTTCAGAATGTTTCTGTTTACCTGATCATAACATGGTTTGTTCAACTAAACAGTCGCGGTAACGTTGAAAACTATTCATAACCTCAATTTTCGAGAGATAACTTTTATTAATAAACCGAAGGAAAAATTCAGAAATATCCACTGCATTCGTGTAAAACGAACCGGAAGCGGTATAAGTAGCTGTGGTCTGATGCCAGTAGCTTGCAGACGATTGAGAATTGGTGTGTGTGGTCGGTCACGCTCACTAGGGGAGCCCCGACATTACAGTTCGGTTACATGTGTTTTTTCACCACCTGTGTAAGTAGTTCACGTGCAAGGTTCATTAGCACAACTTGTAAAGTGTTTGTGCATGACGTTTCGATGACTAGTGCGATATGTACATATTATACTCCGTCACCTTCATTAGACAATGACCTCTTAAACGTATGTACCTTAAAATACGCGATACATTGAGGCCTATAATGCCATTAGCAGTCCATCGACTCGTGACCATGTATCACGTGAGTGTTATAACCCTAATTGGACATGTAGTGGTACCCTGATTAATGAGACATGGCATACGTGTTACCATACTGATTTAGTTCTAATTATAATTGAAAAAGCGTTTTGAAAGTACCGGTAATACGAAAATAAATATCAGGGAAGTATTTTTTAACGCAGCTTGTGTATTTATCCTGGAAAAAGCAAACAAAAAGACATCTTTGACGCATTTGGTTGCATGGTAACCGTGACACTCGAGATTTCCGGTCTAGTTCTGCAACTCGTTTTGGTATGACGTCTTCAATGTGTCCCTACTTACAAAGTAACACGGGGCACGTGACCAACAAAACGGATAACGACGGGTGTAAATTATGTCCAGTGACTAATTGTCTGGCGGCAGTATTACCAGCTGTATCCGATCCGAAACTGTGTTGTTTAATCCCCTTATGAGTGAGAAATGTGTATGACGTATACACAAACACTAGATCCTGTAAACACGAAATGGCTGGTAACTATGGAAACGTAAGCGATACATTAACGAACGGATATGGATTAACGTTATCTGTGTGTGATAGGTCAATCAACTCTAGATCCATGTAGGGCACTGGCCGATACACAGGAGGAGGACTGCACCTCACTTCTATATCAGCATGTCAGTTACCTTAAACTCAAACCTTGTTACATTGGTAAGGCATCAGAAAAATGTCTTATTTATTTTATTTTCCAGTAAACAATTCATAATTTAAAAGTAGTCAGGACTGCACTACACATATAATATACGTTAATTAGATCAGAATTAACGTCTAAAAATATCAGTGGACTTTGAAACTGCGTCAGACCTACTGCTTGTTATGGATTTAACGTAAACTACCTCGGTTTTTTCTTCGGTTATTACATACACCGCTCAATAATGAGCGCGTCACATATAATGACCAGATGCTAGTTTTAATCCTGCCTGAAAGGTACCGAGTATGTTGTGAAGTTAATTTTTATTTCCAAATGTCGATACTGAAGATACTGCTTCCACAACGTTAGGGAGGTACATAATTATGACGACATAATTGTATCTCTAAAATAGCTGTTTACGTCAGGTAAAACACGAACCTAGCAGTCCTGACGTAATATGTTGGACCTCTTTAATTGCAAATCTACAAAAACGCGTATAATGACGCAACTAATTACACACACTATCGACTAATCATACTCTCAAAGAAATAATTTTGCAAAATGTTCAAGATCTAGAGAACAGCTGACATAGGTTTAAGCGGAAGTAGGTATGCAGCGTCATCTTGTGGCGTTATAATGAACCACCTGGCCCTGGTAGAGTGTGTGATATCAACTGTTCGCTATGTCCTGAATGGAATATAGCTGTTCTTTAATTACATGAAAATCGATTAAATAATTGCTCACATACAGTAAACAGTAAATAGTTATGTCTTGCAAATAATTCGATTAGGCTCATGATGGTTTTATGTTGGCAATAACACACTCTCCAGAGATCGTTAGACCAGGGACAGGCGCTGTAGCTGTACGCCAGACTCGCACGCTCGCCGGATTATATATGCTCAATGTATGATGAATGGTTTAACGGAAATGATATTAACATGATTCACCATCGGAACATTTCACAAAGGTAAGGGTTTGTTAATTTGTTAAATTAACCCCTCACTACATGTACACAATACGTAAATCACAATTAGTACTGGATCAAGTGTCACTATGCTTTATTGTGCATTACTATTTCTATGGTGTCGTACATTCTACTTCATACCAGTGTAGGTAAAGAGAAAGAATAGGCCTGTCCTTACTCCACTAAATGATCGTCCGAGATGACTTATGTGGGGCTCCCGTCAATTTCTGGGGGAGAGGGAGAGGCGGAGGTTTTTCATGTGTCATCAACTAATTAGAGGACCATTATACAGTCTAAATTAGACCCATTATATCGCTGCATCGGTTAGTGCTTATGTGTTTTCCGTTCTGTCCTTGTCAATATCTATTTTTGTCGTGTGGCTTTGTATAACCTCATATACACCTGCCCTGTTAAGAGTATACCCTACCACATTAAAATGTAATCTTAGTAACCTGTAGATCTATACCAAGTATTGCACTAAATTATAACATATATATTGTTTATAAAAATTAGGTTTGTTACACGTTACAGTAAATGAGACAAGAGAATTACTTACATTTACTCTGGGTAATGTACTGTGTATATGAATATATTAATCGACAAATATCAGATAATTGTTTTAAGATAAAATCTTTAGAATACGTAAAAAGGTTGATCATCGAAACGCGATAAACAATGCATGTGTGTGCACAAATATGTGTAAGACTCCAAAATGTACGCTGCGCCTAAGTGCTATACAAGGTGTAAAGACGAGTACGCCTCTCAGATAAACAAATGTATTCAAATTTTAAAAATTGGAATCAAGGCATAATGATAGACATGGTTGCCTTACGTTAAAACAACTACAGGGTTAATATATATAACTCTTATACTTATTACACCTGTTACACTTGTTACACTATGTTATAGAGATATAAGTGCTGTCTGTGTTACACTATGTTATAGAGATATAAGTGCTGTCTGTGTTACACTATGTTATAGAGATCTACGTGTTGTCTGTGTTACACTATGTTAGAGATCTACGTGTTGTCTGTGTTACACTATGTCATAGAGATCTACGTGTTGTCTGTGTTATAGAGATGTACATGTTGTCTATGTTATAGAGATGTACGTGTTGTCTGTGTTATAGAGAAGTACGTGTTGTCTTTGTTACACTATGCTATAGAGATGTACGTGTTGTCTGTATTATAGAGAAGTACGTGTTGTCTGTGTTACACTATTTTATAGAGATGTACGTGTTGTCTGTGTTATAGAGATGTACGTGTTGTCTGTGTTATACTATGTTATAGAGATGTACGTGTTGTGTGTGTTACACTTTGTTATAGATATGTACGTGTTGTCTGTGTTAAACTATGTAATAGAGATGTACGTGTTGTCAGTGTGTTATAGAGATGTACGTGTTGTCAGTGTGTTACACTATGTTAAAGAGATTTACGTGTTGTGTGTGTTACACTTTGTTATAGATATGTACGTGTTGTCTGTGTTAAACTATGTTATAGAGATGTACGTGATGTCTGTGTCCCACTATATTATAGAGATGTACGTGTTGTCTGTTTTATAGAGATGTACGTGTTGTCTATGTTTCTCTGTTTTATAGAGATGTACGTGTTGTCTGTGTTATAGAGATGTACGTGTTGTCAGTAAGTTACACTATGTTAAAGAGATTTACGTGTTGTCTGTGATACACTTTGATATACAGATGTACTTGTTGTTTGTGTTACACTATGTTAAAGATATTTACGTGTTGTCTGTGTTACACTATGTTATAGAGATGTACGTGATGTCTGTGTCCCACTATATTATAGAGATGTACGTGTTGTCTGTTTTATAGAGATGTACGTGTTGTCTATGTATCTCTGTTTTATAGAGATGTACGTGTTTTCTGTGTTATAGAGATTTACGTATTGTCTGTGTTACACGATGTTATAGAGATGTACGTGTTGTCTGTGTTATAGAGATGTACGTGTTGTCTGTGTTACACTATGTTGAAGAGATGTACGTGTTGTCTGTGTTATAGAGAAGTACGTGTTGTCTGTGTTACACTATGTTATAGAGATGCACGTGTTGTCTTTGTTTTAGCGATTTGCGTGTTACCCATGTTGCACGTTTGAATACAGAAGAGGATGTGTAAAAAAATATATAATGTAGACAGCTGTTT
Source organism: Mizuhopecten yessoensis (assembly GCF_002113885.1). Lineage (NCBI taxonomy): Eukaryota > Metazoa > Mollusca > Bivalvia > Pectinida > Pectinidae > Mizuhopecten > Mizuhopecten yessoensis. The sequence goes on along the minus strand of NW_018408738.1, from coordinate 933,965 downwards.
AATTATTGATTGATATTCTTAGAAACAGCTCATATCAAATGTATTAAAGCTTTTAAATACAGGTAAAGTTCCAGGCTCATGATACGCAGATACCATTTATCCGGCTCATAATATTTGCCTGCCCCTACCCTTATTTTCTGGGTATATCCTCATTGTGCTATTTTACTTAGTGTATAACATTTAACTAATTACGTAACGGATTTTCTGGGAACGGTCCGTTTTATGGAGAGGCCATCAATCGCATATACATCTCTCCGTCGCCATGGATCCGCCCCTCTTTCTTCCTAGTAAAGCCTCTCCGAGCCGACAATTGCTTTTCAATCCAGCCACGCCTTTCCGAGTCTTCTGCTTCTTGATCCGCCTCGCCGTCTCCCTAATCGCGTCCCTCAGGATCGTCCCCCCTCTGCTAGATCCGCCTCTCTGTCCCCCTAGTCCCGTCCCTCAGCATCGTCCCTCTGTTAGATCCGCCTCTCTGTCCCCCTAATCCCGTCCCTGAGGAAGGTCCCTCTGCTTGATCCGCCTCATTGTCCCCCTAGTCCCGTCCCTCAGGATCGCCCCCTCTGCTAGATCAGCCTTTCTGTCCCCCTAGTCCCGTCCCTCAGGATCGTCCCTCTGCTAGATCAGCCTCTCTGTCCCCCTAGCCCCGTCCCTCAGGATCGCCCCCTCTGCTAGATCAGCCTTTCTGTCCCCCTAGTCCCGTCCCTCAGGATCGTCCCTCTGCTTGATCCGCCTCTCTCTGTCCCCCTAGTCTTGTCCCTCAGGATCGTCCCCCTCTGCTAGATCAGCCTCTCTGTCCCCCTAGTCCCGTCCCTCTGCTGTATCCGCCTCACTGCTCCCCTAGTCCCGTCCCTATGCTGTCCCCGCCTCACTGCTCCCCTAGTCCCGTACTTCTGCTGTATCCTACTCACTGCGCCCCTAGACCCGTACTTATGCTGTATCCGCCTCACTGCTCCCCTAGTCCCGTCCCTCTGCTGTACCCGCCTCACTGCTCCCCTAGTCCCGTACTTATGCTGTATCCGCCTCACTGCTCCCCTAGTCCCGTTCCTCTGCTGTATCCGACTCACTGTTCCCCTAGTCCCGTCCCTCTGCTTGAGCCGCCTTTCTGTCCACCTAGTCCCGTCCCTCAGGATCATCCCTCTGCTAGATCAGCCTCTATGTCCCCCTAGTCCCGTCCCCCAGGATAGTCCCTCTGCTGTATCCGCCTCACTGCTCCCCTAGTCCCGTACCTCTACTGTATCCGACTCACTGTTCCCCTAGTCCCGTCCCTCTGCTTGAGCCGCCTTTCTGTCCACCTAGTCCCGTCCCTCAGGATCGTCCCTCCGCTAGACCAGCCTCTCTGTCCCCCTAGTCCCGTCCCTCTGCTGTATCTGCCCCACTGCTCCCCTAGTCCCGTCCCTATGCTGTACCCGCCTCACTGCTCCCCTTGTCCCGTACTTCTGCTGTATCCTACTCACTGCGCCCCTAGTCCAGTACTTATGCTGTATCCGCCTCACTGCTCCCCTAGTCCCGTCCCTCTGCTGTATCCCCCTCTCTGTCCCCCGTGTCCCGTCCCCTAGTTCCGTCCCTCTGCTGTATCCGCCTCACTGCCCCCCTAGTCCCGTCCCTCTGCTGTATCCGCCTCACTGCCCCCCTAGTCCCGTCCCTATGCTGTCCCCGCCTCACTGCTCCCCTAGTCCCGTACTTCTGCTGTATCCGCCTAACTGCTCCCCTAGTCCCGTCCCTCTGCTGTATCCGCCTCCCTGCCCCCCTAGTCCCGTCCCTCTGCTGTATCCGACTCACTGTTCCCCTAGTCCCGTCCCTCTGCTTGAGCCGCCTTTCTGTCCACCTAGTCCCGTCCCTCAGGATCGTCCCTCTGCTTGATCCGCCTCTCTCTGTTCCCCTAGTCTTGTCCCTCAGGATCGTCCCCCTCTGTTAGATCAGCCTCTCTGTCCCCCTAGCCCCGTCCCTCAGGATCGTCCCTCTGCTTGATCCGCCTCTCTGTCCCCCTAGTCCCGTCCCTCTGCTGTATCCGCCTCACTGCCCCCCTAGTCCCAACCCGCTGCTGTATCCGCCTCACTGCTCCCCTAGTCCCGTTCCTCTGCTGTATCCGACTCACTGTTCCCCTAGTCCCGTCCCTCTGCTTGACCCGCCTTTCTGTCCACCTAGTCCCGTCCCTCAGGATCGTCCCTCTGCTAGATCAGCCTCTCTGTCCCCCTAGTCCCGTCCCCCAGGATAGTCCCTCTGCTGTATCCGCCTATCTGTCCCCCTAGTCCCGTCCCTCTGCTGTATCCGCCTCCCTGCCCCCCTAGTCCCGTCCCTCTGCTGTATCCGCCTCTCTGTCTCCTTGTTCCGTCCCTCTCCTGATTCCGCCTCACTGCTCCCCTAGTCCCGTCCCTCTGCTGTACCCGCCTCACTGCTCCCCTAGTCCCGTACTTATGCTGTATCCGCCTCACTGCTCCCCTAGTCCCGTCCCTCTGCTGTACCCGCCTCACTGCTCCCCTAGTCCCGTACTTCTGCTGTATCCGCCTCACTGCTCCCCTAGTCCCATCCCGCTGCTGTGTCCGCCTCACTGTTCCCCTAGTCCCTTACCTCTGCTGTATCCGACTCACTGTTCCCCTAGTCCCGTCCCTCTGCTTGACCCGCCTATCTGTTCCCCTAGTCCCGTCCCTCTGCTGTATCTGCCTCACTGCTCCCCTAGCCCCGTCCCTATGCTGTCCCCGCCTCACTGCTCCCCTTGTCCCGTACTTCTGCTGTATCCTACTCACTGCGCCCCTAGACCCGTACTTATGCTGTATCCGCCTCACTGCTCCCCTAGTCCCGTACCTCTGCTGTATCCGACTCACTGTTCCCCTAGTCCCGTCCCTCTGCTTGATCCGCCTATCTGTCCCCCTAGTCCCGTCCCTCTGCTGTATCTGCCTCACTGCTCCCCTAGTCCCGTCCCTATGCTGTACCCGCCTCACTGCTCCCCTAGTCCCGTACTTCTGCTGTATCCTACTCACTGCGCCCCTAGACCCGTACTTATGCTGTATCCGCCTCACTGCTCCCCTAATCCCGTCCCTCTGCTGTATCCACCTCTCTGTCCCCCGTGTCCCGTCCCCTAGTTCCGTCCCTCTGCTGTATCCGCCTCACTGCTCCCCTTGTCCCGTCACTCTCCTGTATCCGTCCCACTGCTCCCCTAGTCCTGTCCCTCAGGATCGTCCCTCTGCTGTATCCGCCTCACTGCTCCCCTAGTCCCATCCCGCTGCTGTGTCCGCCTCACTGCTCCCCTAGTCCCTTACCTCTGCTGTATCCGACTCACTGTTCCACTAGTCCCGTCCCTCTGCTTGATCCGCCTTTCTGTCCACCTAGTCCCGTCCCTCAGGATCATCCCTCTGCTAGATCAGCCTCTCTGTCCCCCTAGTCCCGTCCCCCAGGATAGTCCCTCTGCTGTATCCGCTTATCTGTCCCCCTAGTCCCGTCCCTCTGCTGTATCCGCCTCACTGCTCCCCTAGTCCCGTCCCT